>NC_066548.1:327500-517500 GCF_024679095.1 Eriocheir sinensis
CCATTCTCATCCGCTTTCCTCTCCCGCACCGTTCAAGCAATTAAAGGTATCCTCCTCCTCCTCCTCCTCCTCCTCCTCCCTTCGCCACCACACATACAGGCAAGGCGGCTCTACCCTCCACTCACACAGGCGGCCGCAGGGTCCCTGGATCGGCGTCCAATGAATAGGAACATCCCCGAACAATCCATTTAGTGTAGAGTATCCCCGAGGACCCGGCAGCGAGGGCAACACATACACAGAAGTTCGAATCCATTCCGTCTGGTCGGCGGCAAAAGGGCGCTGCATTAACGTTTGTGGTCAACCTGAAAATTGTACACAAATGAGTCCTTTGGCGGGAGGCTGTTTAGGGGGGAAGGGGAATTTTCTGTAGCCGCGTTTTATTTTATGTTACGGCCGTGCGCGCGTGAGCTGGGTATTATGCGATATATATATTCGCCGGAGCCGGGAATTAATAATAGGGTATTTGGTCCTCGCCGCCCGCCAAGTCTCATCTGTTTAATTAATAGGCGCCGGAAATACCGCCGCGAGACAGACAAAAACGGCAATGGACGCGACAGAAGCAACTTGGGGCGCTAAAAAAGGCAAGATAATGCGACGCAAAGTGGAACACGACGACGCCCAGGAGCGCATATCGGGCAGCGGGGGCGAGGAGGGGGCAAAGAATGGGCGAGGAGAAGGCTAGGAGGCAGTGAAGGGGAGTGGAGGAAACGAGGAGACAGTAAGGAGGCGAGGAGGGGGTGTGAAGGGGGCGGTATCGGGGCGGTGTAGGGACAGTGAGGGGGCGAGGAGGGAGCGAGGATGGGGCAGTGAGGGAAGGAGCAGTGAGGGGGCGGGGCGGTGAGGGGGTCAAGTCGCCATCCGAGCCATGAACCAAGGACGTGAAGGTGCCGTTGGGGGTCTGGGAAAACACCGCCTGCCTCGAGTGTCCATTGGAGGAGGTGAGACGGGCAGCAGAGGGCGGAGCAAGGCTGGCCGATGACTGGGAAGGCACAGGAGGTGAGTAGGTTAGCTGTGGAGGAGAGGGAGAGTATGAGGGTCGCTAAAAGTGCAGGGGAAGGAGAGTAGGTTAGCAGGGAAGCAGAGGCAAAGGATGAGGGAGAGGAACATAAGAGGAGAGAGGCAGGAGATGAGGGTGGTTTGAGGCAGGGGTAAGTTAGCAGGGTAGCGGGGACAGGGTAGGAGAAAGAACTGGAGATGAGGTCGAGGGTGGCGGAGGAGGCAGAACGAAGCGAGGTAACGAGAGGAAACACACACACACACACACGCACACACAGACACAGACCCCTCCCCAACATACACACTCATTCATATTGACAGCATCCCACCTCTGTGTTGTGTTCTAATCTCCCCGTAAATTGCAGGAAGTTGTCCCAGCATTACAACTTTTACGGTCGTGGTTAGTGCGCTTGGCTGGCAAGTCGGCTGGTCGGTCGGTCTCTCTCTCTCCCACGCCCCGGTCGGTGGTGGCAACGCTGGGGACAATATTCTCGCCGCAGGATATTACAATGAGATAATGGGCATCAGCGCTGGTCTGCCGTCATTATCCAGCAAGATTTGTCGCCGTAGAGGTTATGATGCGGTAGGGAGGGAGAAAAATGTCGGCGCCGGTGAAGGGAAATGACTTGGTGAGAGCAGGAACGAATTAAGGCTTTTGGATGGAGTGGAAATAGTCTAAAATAAATAAAATATGTTGTGAATAAATAAGTTATAAAGGGGTTGGCCAATGAAGGGAAGAAGGATAAAGGGGAGATATTTCATAATAGATAGATTGATAGAATGTAGATGCTTATAATGAGGAAGTAGAAGCAAAAGAGTAGAGGAGACGGAGGAGTGTAAAAAAGAGGAAGTAGTAGGAGGAGGAGGAAGAGGAGGAGGAGGAGGAGGGAGGAAGTAAAAACAAAACGTAGAATTAAAGCGAAAGGCGAAGGAGAAGGAGGAGGAGGAGCTACAAAGAGCAGAAGAAGAGTAGTAATAGGAAGAGGAAGCAGTAGCAGGAGAGTGGTCGGTACAGTCAATCTCGTTAATGTTTGCCTGCTGGTCGGCCTTTTATTCCTGGCGGCGTTCAAGAGACGTAATTACAAGCGGAGGAAGATGGAGGTGCGGGGCGTGCGTAAGAGTGCCGTAGGGGGAGGAGGAAGGAGGGATGCTGGGAGAATGCGCGTGAAGAAGATGCTTGGGATGTGGTTTTCAGGATGGGGGTGAGATAAGTGGGGTAGGGAAAGGGCGTTACCTCACCCTTATACTCCGACTCATTCTCCTTTCTCCCTCTAGTTTTCTATGATACTGAGGTTTAGGGGTCAGGGGTAAAGGAAGGAGGGGGTGGGGTGCTGGGGAGGGGCGTGAAGAAGATGGTTGGTATGTGGTTTTCGGGGTGTTTGAACGGAGTGGGTTGGGGAAGGGGCGTTACCTTACCCTCCTTAAAGTCTTCCTTTCTCTCACTCAAGTTTTTCATGATACCGAGTCTAAGGAGGTGAGAGGGAGGTGCTATAGGAATGGGTGGAAGAGGTGATGGGGGGGTAGAGGGAGAAGGGGAAGATGGTTAGAGGCTACTTTACTTCTTTTTCCCTAATTATTCTTCTCTCAAGTCCTTCATCTCTTCCTCCTCTCTTTCTTTCCTCCCCTTACAAGCGCTCCACCCTCTTCCTTTCCTCCTTTCAACCTACTTCTCCTCTTCCAAGTCTAAGACATCACCGTGCATAGTTCCTCTCTTCTCCTCATCGTCAGTATATAATACTTCCCGGGCCTGAGGGATGACAGACAGCGGCCGTTCGTCTTTAATAAGTTCAGTGTCGTCGCATTCAATAATTGTTTCGTGGCGTGGAAGCCGAACGCGGACGCCGAAGCAATGTTTGGCCGCGAGGGTTACCGAAGAAAGGGGCGAGGAGGAGGAAGTAGGAGTGAAAGGGGTGGGAAAAGAAAGAGGGATAGAATGGGTAGAAGTTTTAAGTGGCGAGAGACAGGCGGCGGTGTTGAAAGGATGGAAGAGGTTAAGGGTAAATGGGGGTATAAGGCTTAGGAGGCGAGAGAGGGGCGAGGGGTGCTGAGGAAAGGGCTTTAGGAAGAGGTTCTAGGCGTGGAAAAGGTAGGAAAGGGGTGAAAGGTAGAAAAAGTAGAGGGTTTAGGGGGCGAGCTAGGGGCAAAGTGCAGAAGAAATGGTTGAAAAAGGTCAAGGCGGTCAAGGATAGAAAAGGATGAGGTTTTAGGGGGACAGAGAGGGGCGGGGGTGCTGAAGAAAGGGGTTAAAGAGGAGGTACTAGGGGTGGAATGGGTGACTGGAGTGACTGGTAGAAATTGTAGAGAGTACAGGGGGCAAGAGAGAGGAGTATGAAGTATTTGGTCGCCGTTCGGTCGCCGCCTCACAGTCACGGAGGGACGCCTCGGAATCCTGGCGCCGCACACCTTCCCGAACCCGTTAAAGTTATGCATTTGGTTTATAAATAAATGCTCGTCCAACTTCCTCCTGGGGACGAAATAATATAAGAAAATGGAGGAGGAGGACGAGATTAGCATGAGAAAATATAAGTGAAATAATCGTAAAATGTGCAAGGAAATATATTATTATGAAGTAACACATAATTGATGAGTTAGAGAATACACACACACACACACACACACACACACACACACACACACACACACACACACACACACACACACACACACACACACACGTCCCCCCCAGCACACACATGATGGCTCAGCACATTTTCAGACGCCTCATTCACTAATGGTTGTAGTCCCTCAAAGGTGGAATATTAGACATAATTTGTATGTAAATTGCACAGCATGAAAGGGGTGCCCTGAAATTTGCGGAGTTTAAGAGATGAGTAGCGTTAATGTGGCAGTAAATTGTTATGTCACGAGGCAACAGTGATGGGCGGGCGGCGGCGGCGGCCAGTTGCAGCTACACGGTCAGAGCCAAGCTACGGAGAGGGGACCCTGGTAGCTGCAGCACCTCAAGCCCACGTAGATTGAAAGACGCCAGCAAATATCTTAGGGGGAGGGAGTGATGTTGGTGGTAGTGATGGTGCTGTGGTCTGTGGATGGCAAAAGAACTTCAAGACAGGTAGAAACAGACGGAGGTAGATAATATGCCCGTCTCGAAGTGAGCAAGAGAGCGGCGTGCTAGTCGGGTTAATACTGCGCACTGACTGTGATAGAGAACGCTGGACGTCTTGAAGAGTGTCTGACAAATAGATGGGGACATAAGGAAGATAATATGCCCGCCGATAGGGTTAGTAGAGGCACGGGATGATGGTGGAATTTGAATACATAGTGACGGGTGTCGAAGGCGTTAATATGGGTGTGTGATGCAAGGCTAATGGGCTAACTGAGGCTAATATTGGAGGAGGAGGAGGAGGAGGAAGAGGAGGAGGAGTTGTTGGGGTTACCTTGTCTGTGTGTGTGTGTTTATGTATGTGTGTAACCCGCCACCACCACCACCGTCACCTCTCCCCCCCCGCCCCCCACCACCTTCACGGGCGAGAGGTGGCTCAACAAAGCGAGAAAGGACGAATAGCAAACAGCTGAGCGGCGGGGAGCAGTGCACCTCGGCGCCTGAATATAATAATCGCCTCCTCGCCCGCTGCCTCGGCTCTTATCAGCGTGACGGCAGAGGCGGCATTTTAGAGAGGGCGGAAAAAGATATTAATGGGGGAAGAAGGTGAGGCGGCGGCTCCAGGCATACATTATTCAGCAACAAGGGACTGACTAGTAGTACTGCACACACACACACACACACACACACACACACACACACACATTCCGTCGCTTTGTTGTCAGTCTAGCGTACTCATCATCTTGTCCGGAGAAAACATAGATCTTGTCTCATTCTACTTGGAGGCTGAGAGAAGTTGATATGGACAGGAAGCGAAAAGAAAACACTTCCCTTACTCAACTTTGAAGGTTTAGTTAAGAATAGGAGGAATATACGGAAAACAAGAAGAAAACCGACTTACTTTTTATAGGCACAAATGGTTGACAAAGTGAGGTAAATCTTGGCACTTCGAGGCGTTGGTTGAGAAAGGCTGGGACAGA
The DNA here is from genome assembly GCF_024679095.1 of Eriocheir sinensis. NCBI lineage: Eukaryota > Metazoa > Arthropoda > Malacostraca > Decapoda > Varunidae > Eriocheir > Eriocheir sinensis. The sequence goes on from NC_066548.1 coordinate 332,538, forward strand.
CGGGAGGCAAAAATAAAACCTAGACTTAACTTTTATATACTTTTAACACTGGTTTAGAGAGGGAGGACTGTACGGAAGACAAGGAGAACACACAGACATCCTTTTATTCTCTTGGTTCATTTTGCTGTGGTTTGGTCCAGAGGTTGAAAACAAAATCTCTACTCATTTTCTTAAACTCCGAAGTGTTGGTCAAGAGAGCGAGGAATATGCGAGAAACAAGATTAAAACATTTCTCACGCTTTTGTTTTTTTCTCTCATTTTGCCGTCACCTTTACCACAAGAAAGAGTAATGGGAACCTGAAGATTGTTTATCCATGACACTGGGGACTTCCTTTCCTCTCTGTGTCATGCCCTTCATTCTTTTCTCTCCCGGTTCTTCTTTTTCCTCTTTTCTCATCGCCCACCTCTCTTATACCCTCTTCTTCATCTCTTTCTTCCTCCTGATCTTTGCCTCTCTCCCATTTCTTCTTTCTATTTCCTCCTCGTCTATCCCAGCCTCCTTCCGTTATTTGTTTCCTTATTCCATCCCGTTCCCTGTCATCTCATTGGTCCATCTCTCTCCTTCCTCTCCACTTAGTCTTAATCTATGCTTCTAATATCCTATTTTATCAAACACGGTGCGTCTATGAGAAAGAGAAATTGTTTTATGTCGAAGAGAGTTTTTTCTAGTTTTCCTTTTCATCAGTATGTGCGACAGTCTTGCGTGTAAGTCCTCACGCCGGAATATTAGTGCAGACCAACACGAGCGAGTCCCGGCGCGCCTCGGTGAAAAGTTTGCAACCCTTCATTTTTTCCCCTAATGATCAGTGGGTGTTGGCGGCAGCTGCTGGCGCGCGGGAAAGCCTCGGGAAGGATAATACATAGTTCTTTGTTTCGTGTTTCTGATGCTGCTGGTGTGGGATGATGCTGGATTTCAAGAAGCCTTTGCACCGACTGGTTTTCATTATTTTTTTCTAGACTCGTTTTTAGACAGTTTCCCGGAGCTAGATGTCTTTACGGTGTGCTCAGGGTAAATAACTATTGGCTGTGATGCAGTTGCTAGATAATGAAATAAGCATCATCGAGGTATTATTGTGTAGTCTAATGAACCAGAAGTCTTGTAAGAACTTTCCACCTTGTCAACCCCTGATTCGCACGTCCCAATTTGAAGGTGACTAACTATACGTAATTATGGTGGAAATGGCCCTCAATACTGTCACCACGGTTTGTTACATGTGTATATATATTTTTCTTCCTTTCTTGTTTTTTGTACCGGCAATTTCCGTAATTCTGTAATAACTAGAAATTCCTGACGGCGCTGACAAGATGCATATACACGTCTATGGCTTGCTACGTGTGTATATGTATTTCTCTGTCTTGATCGTACTTTACCAGCAATTTCTGTAATTCTGTAATGACTAGAAACTCCAGACGACGCTACCAAGATGCATGCACAATTATATGGCTCGTTACGTGTGTAGATATATTTATCTTTCTTGATTGTATTTTGTGTCTGGTCTCTCGTTCTTTTTTCTTTTATTGGAACAGCGTCTAGCGGACTTTTTTCTTGTTGTTGTTTGTTGCCCTTGAACTGCCTCCCTTGCTGTAAAGATAAGACCAATTCCCGTAATTCTGTAATGACACTAACTTCCAGATGGCGGTGACAAGATCTATGCACACGTCTCAGTCAGGTTCGTTCCGCTACCTCAGTCAACAGTAGCGGTGTGTTGTCCCCGTATGGCAAGACGTGCCGCCCCGCCTCTCCTATATGGGGTAAAGGGCAAGGCAGCCACGCAGAGACACCAGACGCGGAAACAACACTTAAAGGGCTGTCGGGGTTAGTGGCATGAGGGGGCAGCGGCGGGGGCAAGTGTGAGGAAAACAAGACCAGGAAACGTTACAGGAAGCCACGCGCCTGGGGGAGTGGACGACGGACACACACACACACACACACACGCACACGCACACGCACTCACTCACTCACTCATTCACTCACAGAGACAGACAAAACGATCGACCAACCGACAGACACACACACACACACACGCACACGCACTCACTCACTCACTCATTCACTCACAGAGACAGACAAAACGATCGACCAACCGACACACACACACACACACACACACACACACACACACACACACACGGAGTAATGTTGGTAATCGTCGTCGGCCACTATTATGATCCCCCTTTTTTAATTAAGTTCGTGTTTATCTTCAGTAATAATTGAACGCCGCGTTAAAAATGTACGCTCTTTCCTTCCTATTTTCCGTGCCATTAGAGGAGTTTCTACGATTGGGTCTTTCTTTTCCTCTCTTGTGCTTTTGTTTGATCTCGTTTCATAATCTCGTGTGTGTGTGTGTGTGTGTGTGTGTGTGTGTGTGTGTGTGTTGTCCCTCCCTCCTTACCTTCCTCCCCCGTCGTAGCTTCCTGCAACATTTCATGCACCGTGTTTTGACCATGCACGAAGTTTGTAATTCGTGTGTGTGTGTGTGTGTGTGTGTGTGTGTGTGTGTGTGTGTACAGTTGCATAGCCTACCAGTAACTTCCCGGTATACAGAGATGCGCTATCCTATCCTCTTCCTTAAACCTCCTTTTATTGATTATGGTTCTTCATTTGTTATTTTCCCTACCGCTGAAATATTTTTCTAAGCAACTGGATCAATCATTTTAACGCAATCCTCTTCCTTCAAACCTCTTTAATTTATTAGGCTTTTTTTTGTAAATTTCTCTACCGCTGCAATATTTTTCTTAGCAAATGGATGTACTATTTAAACGGTATCGTCTTCCTTCAATCTGCTTTTATTTATTAGGCTTTTTCATCTGTAAATGTCTCTACCGCTGCAATATTATTCTTAGCGACTGGATCATCTATTTATACGCTATCCTCTTCCTTCTACCTTTTTATTTTTATTTTTTAGGCTTCTTCTGTAAATGTCTCTGCCGCTGCAATATTTTTCTTTTGTAACTGGATCAACTAATGAAACGCTATCCTTTTCCTTCAACTAACAGGCTTTCTGCTGCCTGCTAGTCCAAGTTTCCTTGTTTTCATGTTTCCTTTTATTTATTAGGCTTCTAATGTAAATTTTTCTTCCGCTGCAATATTTTTTTTAGCAACTGGAATAAATATATATATATATATATATATATATATATATATATATATATATATATATATATATATATATATATATATATATATATATATATATATATATATATACGCTATCCTCTTCCTTCAAACTCGTCTATTGATTAGGCTTCTTTTTCTGTAAATTTCTCTACCACTGCAATATTTTTCTCAGCAACTGGATCAACTATTCAAACGCTATTCTTTTCCTTCAACCTCTTTTTATTTATTAGGCTTCTTCTTCTGTAAATTTCTCTACGTTATCCTCTTCCTTCAACCTCCTTTTATCTATTAGGCTTCTTCTTTTGTTAATTTCTGTACCGCTGCAATATTTATCTCAGCAACTGGAGCAAGTATTAAAACGCTATCCTCTTCCTTCAACCTGCTTTTATTTATTAGGCTTCTTAATGTGTATGTCCCTGTGCTCCTAAAGGTTTAAGAGTATGACCCATACCTGAGTCACGTCCGCCAGTGTTATATAGAGCGCTGTACAAGCTGAGCTGCTAATAAGTCACGTTCTCGAGGTAGGAGTGACACGCGGGATTCCTGGTATGCGAAGATCTTGAGTGAGTGATCTGTCGCCTGAGTCATGTCCGTCAGGGTCGTGAGGCAGATCAATAGACAAGGCCGTGACTCCTGAAACGACCTAGTGTCGCCGCCACGCCGCCGTCACCACTATGAGGATGGTCATTGCCGCTTCTCGTGTCCGATATGCTTTTTCGTTTGTATAAAAAGCCGAGAATGTCACGCCTGGGGTCGGGGTGGACGCAGGACGGAGCGAGGAGGTATTGTGTATGTAGATACGTGTGTATTAGGATCATTTAACGTTGTTTTGTGTATTGACAGTGTCTGGGGTATGCATATATGTGTGAGGTCTGGCAGTGTATGATTTGAGGCATCTGGGGTATGTTTATATGTGTATGGGGAAGGTTTGTCTATTTATGTGTGGCTACGATCGGGGTATGTATATATTGTTGTAGTGGACTTCTTGTGCGGGGTGTGAAGAGGTGATTGGGAGAGGTAAGTGGCCGTGAGGTAAAGGGAAAGAGAAGGGGATGTGTTGTGTCGTGGTCGTGGGGGATCGGGTCGTTGTCAGGGTGTGTTTATATATACGTTTAAGACTACGGCCCCTTCCGTGCTATCCCGCCGTTCCTCAAAGCTGGCTGAACCACATCGTCTATAATTAAGGAGTAATAAAACAATGCAGATCAACTTTGGGCCAGACTCATGGAATTGCCGCTGAGCTGATCAATAGCACAGCAATCTCTCGCCGTCACTCACCGCTGATCCTGCTGGCGGCGAGGCCCGGAGCGGGGAGGGCAAAACAGAGAGCGGCGAAGCTACATTGAACCAAGGAAAGAAAGGAAGCGCTACGATGCCAAACAATATCTCTTTATGAACACTCCGCCGTCCACTGTCCCTTACACTACCAGAACACTGAGCGGTGGTGCTCGTGTTAGAAATTTACGAGCGGCGAAATTACATTAAAATAAGAAGTGAAAGGAAGCGCCACGATATCTAACAACAGCTCTTCATAAACACTCCACCGTCCCCCGTCCCTTACGCTACCACAAGACTGAACGGTAGTGGTTGTGTTGGAAATCTACGAGGCCCGGAGCGGCAAGGACAAAGCTACATCGAAGCTATACATTAAAACATGGAGTGAAGGGAAGTGCCACGATGCCCAACAACAGCTCGTCATAAACGCTCCTCCTTCCCCCGTCCCTCACACGGCCACAACACTGAGCGGTGGTAGTCGTTGTGTATATTTACGTATAACATGTGCTGGCGAGTTTTTGTTGAAGGTGCAAAAGTCTGTGTTAAAAAGTTATGCTCTTTCCCACTTTATGCGTATTTTAGCAATTTCAGTTTTATTTGATCATTATTTTTTTATTTCGTTTGCAAACTTTGGTTTTGTGTTTTATAATTCATTTTGCTTTTTACTTATTTATCTTCTACCTTGTCATATTCCTTTTTTATTTTACTTTTTAACAATATTTTATAACAAAATTTTACTGTGTGATTCACTTGTGTATTCACTACAATATCAGGCAAGTCAGAGTTTGATTTTATGTTTCAAACGTTCTAACTTTCTTGATTTAAAAAAAAAAAAAACGATCATGAAATTTATCATTATTGAGTGAGCGAAGCATCCTTGCTGACTGCTCGGGCACGTCCAGCGCCATTGGTTGCAGCTGTTATAGAGTAGCCTAGTCCACTGCAGGATCTCTGATGTCACACGGGTTTCTTGAAGCAGTATTATAATCGTACCTGACCTTGTGTATATTAAAGCCCACGGGCTTCATTATTCGCTCATAGAATCACAGTGACTTATACAGTCAGCTTGCCCGGCCTGAATATAAAATGGACGAAAACCATTTAGTGTGCGGGGGGCGCAGCGGCGCCGCGGGTGTGCTCGCCGCCCTTGCTGCACACATGAATAAGTAACGGCCGTCAATAGGATGTTCTACAGAGCCTCCGCAGCGGGGACACACTGGCCGGGAGGGGGCCGGGGAAGGGCCTGTGCTTGGATCGTCGCCTCAGCAGCACACAGTTGCTAACACTTTATACGTGGACACAAACGGATTGCATATTATGTGTTCCTCTTAAATGGGAGTGTATCGCACCTAATGCTGGACTCAGGGATTGTAAAGGGATGAGTATTGTGTTGGAGGCTAAAGAATGAAATAATGTGGCTCTTTGTAGCACAGCGAGGCTTTGTGGTGAGTGTGCCTCTTGTTTCGAGTACTGTCATATACTTCAAACCCCAGCTAATCCGGGAAATCTGTTGTATATAACGGATCCTACGAGGCGATGCACCTCTGCTGTCATGATTCAAACGGAGGCGGTGACTCACGACGCTGACTCACCCACTCATTACCTCCACCTTGAAAGTCTAATGCCCTATATCAGAGTAGACATAGGCGGGTAGCATCGTCGGGCTGCCAGGAGAGGCGTGTGTTGATATTCTTTGGACGGGAGGGTTCACTCTGGCTCGGCGCCAACGTGATTTGCATTGATTTATTTGTTATTCGGAAGTTAAAATCACGCTAAAAGAGGTGCGCTTGTTGTTTTGCATATTATTATTTTTACACTGGAAGGTGATTAAAGCGTTATTTTCTGAGCTAACTCGATTAGAAGACTAAAAATGAACAGAAAAAAATAAAACATGTAAGAAATCAATTATCTCTGCGTTACCCGTCGTGGATCTTGTTATTACTGCCTCTACTGCTGTCTAAGTCTCTCGTGTGCGTGGCTTGTGCGTGTGCGTGAGAGTGAGAGTGAGAGTGAGAGTGAGAGTGAGAGTGAGAGTGAGAGTGAGAGAGAGAGAGACTACTTCGTGAGAACTATTGTGAAAACTGAAACTTAAGCTCTTTGGTTAGTAAGCGGATTATTATTGATGGTGATATTGTATAAGCCGTTGATATTACTGTTGTTGTCGCTTTTGTTGTTGTTATTGTTGTTATTATTGTTTTTATTATTATTATTATTATTATTATTATTATTATTATTATTATTATTATTATTATTATTATTATTATTATTATTATTATTATTATTATTATTATTATTATTATTATTATTATTATTATTACTACTACTACTACTACTACTACTACTACTACTACTACTACTACTACTACTACTACTACTATTACTACTGCTACTGCTCCTGCTTCTGTTACTGCTACTTCTACTACTACTACTTCTGCTACTGCTACTACTACTACTACTACTACTACTACTACTTTTACTATTACTACGCATATCATTTTTACAACAATGATAACAACAGCAGTAATAGTAATAATAGTAATAATAATAATAATAATAATAATAATAATAATAATAATAATAATAATAATAATAATAATAATGATAACACCGGGGCTATTATCTCCACTGCATTATTGACGGCCCTCATTATATCTTTGAAACGCTCCTGAAGTGCGTGCGAGAAACGACGGCACACACGCTGACAGACAGAGGAACGCACGACACAGACATAGCTGGCTGATGACTAACAAACGTTCATTCACCTCTTATTTATCGTATTATTAACAGGGCATAAAACCTTCTCTCTCCCTTCATGTTTAACGAGCGGTGTTTAGGCGGAGCTCAATGGCCAGTGCGCGGCTGTTAATCCTCTCAGCGCTTACAAGGCAAAGAGCATTGTGGAGGAGTTCTTTATATCGAGGAGACGTGGAACTTGACCTAGAGTACTGAGTGATCTGGTATCGACTGTTCCTGCGTCTTCATCCATCCCCTTCACCCTCCCACCCGCCCGTCCATCATATAAAGCTTAGGTCGTGTTGACTGCTTTTGCCCAGGCTGTTTCCGCGTCCCCATCCGTCCCCTTCTCACGCCCGTCTGCCTGCCATAAACTCTGCCGTCCCAGCTGTAGTCAGAACCGTACCTTGGGCTGACTCCTCTCCTCCACCCCGCCGCCTGCCCTCTCCCTCCTTCCCTCGCCCCCATCCCGCCCTCCTGTCACAGCTGCTCATAATGAAGAAAAAACTCAATTTGGACACTACTGATACCGTCCAACCAATTAGATCCGCCCAATTGTTTCCCGACAGTTAGTATTGGTCCGGCCATGAAGAGCATAAACGTGTTGCTCCATTTTCAATTAAGTTATGAAATACGTGTATTGCTCTTCCCTGCCCTGCCCTCGTTAGCAAGTCGTCACCCCGCCAGCCAGCCAGCCAGCCATACCGACCCCTGCCCGCCCGCCTTCCTCCCTGCGCAGGCCCTACTATTCCTGACTCATTAACTGCCACCACCAAACCCTGCCGCCGCCCTATCATTCTCTTAACCTCTTGAAACTTTGTACTTCAGATTGCCAGCCCTACCAACCCCTGCCTGCCTCCCGCCCTGCTCTTCCCCTGGTATCCTTGCCTCATTAACTGACACCACCAACCCCTGTCGCCTCTCTACCCTTCACTTAACCTTTCGACGTTCTGTATTTAAGATTGCCTGCCCTACCAACCCCTGCCTGCCCCCCGCCCTGCTCTTCCCCTGCTATCCCTGCCTCATTAACTTCCACCGCAACCCCCTGCCACCGCCTCTAAACGCTTTGTACTCTAGATTGTCACCCCTACCGTCCCCTGCCCCCCTCGTCTCTCTGCTTACTTTCCACCCTTGTCAACCTTACCTCCCTGTCTGTTTCCCTACCATCAAACCCTGCCGATTCCCTCCCCTTTCTCATGACGCTCTGCCCTCAATAATCCCACCCCTACCATACCCTGCCGTTTCCTGATTGCCGCTTCGCTTCCTATGTATCATTAATTGCCTCTGCCGCCACCGCCACTGCCGTCCCCTGCCGCACTTCTGTCCCCTCCCTGCTGCCTGACTGACTGCTTCTCTCTTCCCTTCCCTTCCCGCCTCTTAACGTCCCGCCCTCAAGAAAGCAATGTGCCGGCAGAGGGTGTGTGAACAGTTATTGCTTTTGTCTGCATGAAGGAAAAGCAAGTACAGGATTGTTTTGATGTTACACACACACACACACACACACACACACACACACACACACACACACACACACACACACACACAATTTGAGACCCCTATATATGCTTCCTATCCTTTCTAGTTACACCTAACCTAACCTAATCTAACCTTAATCTCCTTCCTGTCTCTTGCTAGCCCTTTCGACCTCTGCTATGACCTCTCCTAGTCTCTGACCCCTGACCTAACCCTTCCGGGACCTCCTGACCTAACCAGTGCTATTTCTCTTTGTATAACCGTCCCTTGCTTTCTTCCTCTTACTAGGTCTGACCTTTCTGAAGCACTCCTGGTCTCTTCTACCCTAAATCCTGACCAGAGGGGTTCGCGAAGGGTCTGGAAGGCTCTGGCAGGGGTGGTGGCAGGGTCCAGCCTCTTTGTAGTCCTCTCAGCTTTGCGTTTAAAGTGATGGCAGGGGTGGTACAAGGGGTGATGGCAGGGTCCAGTACCTCTCTGTAGTCCTCGCAGCTTCGCATGTAAAGAAAGTGATGGCAGGGGTGGTAGAAGGGGTGATGGCAGGGTCCAGCACCTCTCTGTAGTCCTCGCAGCTTCGCATGTAAAGAAAGTGATGGCAGGGTGGTTGAAGGGGTGATGGCAGGGTCCAGTACCTCTCTGTAGTCCTCGCAGCTTCGCATGTAAAGAAAGGGATGGCAGGGTGGTATAAGGGGTGATGGCAGGGTCCAGTACCTCTCTGTAGTCCTCGCAGCCTCGCACGTAAGGAAAGGGATGGCAGGGTGGTATAAGGGGTGATGGCAGGGCCCAGTACCTCTCTGTAGTCCTCGCAGCTTCGCATGTAAAGAAAGGGATGGCAGGGTGGTACAAGGGGTGATGGCAGGGTCCAGCACCTCTCTGTAGTCCTCGCAGCTTCGCACGTAAAGAAAGGGATGGGAGGGGTGGTGGTGGCAGGGTCCAGCTCTCTCGCTCTCTCCCTCTCTGTAGTCCTTGCAGCTTCGCGAGTAAAGAAGGAAAAAGAATCCGTCGTAAAAGTGGCGGCGGGCTAGAGAGTGATGGGAGGTGTGCGTCATTAGGGATTCCTGTGTTATGAGGGAGTGTTAACGGCCGCCACCACCGCCCTGATAACGCAGGGGTGATGGAGTGGCTGAGGGAGAGGCTGGAGGTGGGTGGAGTGGGAGAACGGAGGGTTGTACGCGGTGCTGGAGTGAGTGTGTATGTACGTGTTGATGAGGTGCGTTGGGAAGGGTTTCTACGTATATGTAATACCTCTTCTTCTTCAGTTTTTACCATTTTTCATTTGGGGTCAATGTGGTTAGATGCAATTTCGTGGCCCTCACATCATCAGTAACTTGAGCATCCTCCATTTGTCGTAGCTTCTGTAGGCAAGGACATCGATACTTACTCTCTGGAACATGGAAACCGTGACAATTTGAATCCCATGGTCAGTCTGTCTCTCGTGTTCCTGGGGCGAAAGCTGAACTCGAACGCAGCAATCAACTCACCGGTCGCAACCGATTGGACACAACACAGATGCTCATTATTATATTGTAGGCAGCGTGATGGAGGTGATAGCCGGCGGGAAGGAGCCTCATTACGGTTCGCGTTCTATGCGCGTGTAATGTTTGCTGTACAGGCTCGTGGGATTGACCTGAGAGATCGAAGGACTAAAGTAGATGGTCCTGCATAGCATTTAGCCGTGTTAGTGTATGCCCGATCTGCCTATGTTTCTCCTCGTTCTCCTCGTCGTTCTCCTCTTCTTCGTCCTCGTCTGCGTCCTTGTCCTCCTCCTTCTTCTGCAGGTAATCGGGGAGAGAGAGAGAGAGAGAGAGAGAGAGAGAGAGAGAGAGAGAGAGAGAGAGAGAGAGAGAGAGAGAGAAGCGGGAGGGGAGGGAGGAGGAGGAGGGCCAGGCAGTTCGTCACCTCGCAGCCACTAATTTGGGTCTTCGGTATGACTGAGTGGTGGCGTGTGTGTGTGTGTGTGTGTGTGTGCATGTGTATGTGTATGTGCGTGTGTGTGTGTGTGTGTGTGTGTGTGTGTGTGATTCCCCCACCGTGCGCTCTCTCTCTCTCTCTCTCTCTCTCTCTCTCTCTCTCTCTCTCTCTCTCTCTCTCTCTCTCTCTCTCTCTCTCTCTCTCTCTCTCTCTCTCTCTCTCTCTCTCTCTCTCTCTCTCTCTCTCTCTCTCTCTCTCTCTCTCTCTCTCTCTCTCTCTCTCTCTCTCTCTCTCTCTCTCTCTCTCTCTCTCTCTCTCTCTCTCTCTCTCTCTCTCTCTCTCTCTCTCTCTCTCTCTCTCTCTCTCTCTCTCTCTCTCTCTCTCTCTCTCTCTCTCTCTCTCTCTCTCTCTCTCTCTCTCTCTCTCTCTCTCTCCTCTCTCTCTCTCTCTCTCTCACGCCACTCATCACCACCTCCTCACATCTCTCATTCACCCTTCACTTCTTAATGACTTTTATCTCTCTGATTTATGCACAGCTTGGCCGCAAAGTTTGCCTCCTTCTTCTCTTCCTCCTTCGCTTTGCACGTCACAGCACCAGCAGCTCTCTTTCTTTCTCTGTCTTCCTCCGTCTTTATCTCCCATTACTCACCAGGCTTTAGTACAGGAGACGTGACGCCCCGGTTCACTGCGTCACAAAGTACTACCTAACGCTCTGGGATGGAAGGGAGGAAGGGGAAGGGGACGGGTCTTGTGCTGCTACACTAAGCGTACCGGTCGTTGGTTACTGCAGGAAGTCTCCGCGTCTGTCCGCCCTGACCTTTCCTCCTGCATGCATACGCTCCTCAAACACCGCACAAAGAACCTGTTTGCACTCAGTTTGTTTGTTTTCTATTTGTGGATTTTCTTGTGTGTGTGTGTGACTCAGGTCTCAACGGCACGTGGATTAAAGCACACGTAAAGGCTCTTGGCTGCCACGCCTCTGCAGTGTGTCGCTGATGAGCCAGATGTTGAACTGTTCCGTGTCTTGTTGTGACGGAAGTAAGCGCTCGGCCAAGGCCAGCAGACGGGTGGCTCTCATGGCAGGCCTTTGCTGACTTCCGTGTGTTTACAAAAGCTCGTCTCATCAGCAAATTGTTAAAAATACATATTATAAATGGAGTGGTTTTAACTGCTGAAACACGCGGCACGCTTTGATTTTGGCATCTAGGTAGTTACTGCAGAGGCCATCTGTGCTGAGTACTTGTTAGTGTACAGAGAAAGTTTGGGTTCCTGTCAGCCTAGTAAGACACAGTAACTAAACAAAGCTTCCGATTGCATTTTTTGGTCTCAGATCAGCCCTAACCTTGATATTGCGCACGAACCACCTGTACCCGGGGAGAAATGAACTGAAATGTTTAGGAATTTATAGCGATTTTTATTATCCATAGCGGGGCGGAGCTTGATAGACGGACAGACACACCCAGGCAGGCAGACAGGGACAGGAACAGGTACAGGTAACCCCCCCCCCACACACACACACACACACACACAAACACAGACACAAAGACGAACAGCCAACCAGCAAACCAGCCAACCAGATACAGAGACAGCTAGCCAGCCATCGAGACAGACGGACATAGGCGGTGGTCCAGTCGCCGGGGAGAATGAGGCTTAAAAATCTCGGACTCTTTCTCTGGTCGTTGGAATACTTAGTGAGGAACAACGGAGCCGCGTAGTGAATTCAGGGCCTCGTGTAGAAGTGAGGGGCACCGGGGAAACGTGTCCGCCGCGATACATCATGAAAGAGCCGAGTCTGGGCGGGGGAAGGGTGGAGGAAGAAGAGCTGAGGGAATACAGGGGAATGAGAAGATGAAGGAGAGAGGGAGCATCAGGGGCTCGGAAGGAAGGAAGGAACAACTGGGAATACTAGAGAATGAAGAGGTGAGAGAGGATAGGGGCACGGCAGGAAGGAAGAAAGAAAGAAAGGATGAAAGGATGGAAGGAAGGAAGAAAGGAAGGAAGGAAGGAAGGAAGGAAGGAAGGAGTACTTGAAAATACCAGAGGATGAGGAGGTGAGAGAATATCAAGGCCTCTTTAGGATGGAAGGAATGAGGAGCTATATATGGGTACTAGACAATAAGGAGGAGAGAGGATATAAGTGAAGAAGGATGGAAAGAAGGCAGGAAGGAGGCAGGGAGTAACATATATCACGGCATCCACTATAAATATAATTCGCCTGCGCCACTAGCGGGCTGGGGTCGTCGAAGAGACCCCTCAAGAAAGCCTGCAGGCGCTGTAGGCAACACCTAAAAAAAAAAAAAGGAAAAAAAATGGGATAGGGAGATGGAGTGAGGTTGGAAGTAACATTTAACAGGGGAGACTTGTAGTGGTTAAGAGTAACAGGGGGGACGATAGGTGGATGGGAGGCAGGGAACAATAGGAGGAACAAAATAGTATAGGAAAACGGAGAGAAGCTGAGAATAACAGAGAGGATAGTAAAGGATAGGGAGGCAAGGAAGTGGAGGAAAGAGAGAAGCAGGATGGAGCAAAAGGAGGAAAAATTAGAAATGCCGAGGTGAAAGGTTGAAGTCTGAACAGGAGGGGAAGGAGGAGGAGGAGGAGGAGAAGGAGGAGGTAGAAGGAGGACACAGGGCAGAGGTGAAAGTATAATGTGCTGGAGACCGTTCTTAAAATGTTTTGTTTTTCCTTCCCTTTATTTCCTTCCCTCATTTTTTCCCGGTCTAGATTTATTCGTGGGGCGTGGAGGAGGGTCGCGTCTAGAGTGCTGGTTAATGGTTGAGTTTTTATTACTTCCCTGGAGACACACGAAGCAATAAACGGAAATATAGAAAAAAATACACCCACAAAAAACACACCTCCTCCGGAAACTAAAAAAAAGCAAGAGAACGCCGAAATATTCAAGATCATTGGAAGAATAAACGTAAGAAGAATAAACTTAAGAAATATATGAAAACAAAACAAAAAACACACCTCCACAGCCTTAAAACAGTAGAAAACGCCGTAGGAAAGACTAGATAGTTCTGATTGAGTAATTCCCGAGGTGTCGAGGTATTCCCTTGCCTCCGAAATATTTAAGATCATGGGAAGAGTAAAAATACAGGGCAGAGAAGAAAGGCGGCGGTTCCAGAGTTCAACAGCGAAAGGGATTAAAAATGAAGGGAGATACGAGTTAACTCTTGCATTAGGAAGTTGGACAGCATAGATATGAGCTGGAGTGTAGAAAATCGTGTTCAGTGAGTATTTTCGTTTCTAGTTTGACGTTCTCGAACCTGCATGTTGAGTTAAAAGTTGTGTGACAAATACCAGTTGACTACAAGTGGTATATCTGCATTTGGTCGTACTTTTAAACAATTCATCGCCCAAGTTCACATAGTTGACAAGGCTTTCCTAGGAGTTTTGAACATTTCCAGGGGTATTTTTGTAACCCTGGTGGTAGTCTGACCCTTCCTCTGTACCATGAACCCCGAGAGGAACACTCATTAGGACCCAATTGATCCCTTCTTTGACCTTTATAATTAGTTGATGTGAAAAGGGAAAGTGTCTTATTATACCAGCCTAAAAAAGCTATTACAAGAAGGAGCAGAAAAAGACGAGTTGAGGTGAGGTGAGGAGGGACAGCGAAGGGAAGGAGGGAAGAGTAGGGAAAAGTTTCAAGTGGTACAAAAACAGTAGTAATAACGTTTGAGAGTCACTAGTAAAAAGAAAAGAAAGCGGATAAGGAACGAAGCGGGAAAAGACTTGGTGATGTGAGGTGGGTTGGGACAGCGAAGGGAAGAAGGGAAGAGTATGGACAAAGCTTCCAGTAGTATATTTACACCAGTTAATAAGGTTTGAGTCACTGTAGCAAAAGGAAAGAAAGCGGATAAGGAACAGACCGGGGAAAGACGGAATGAGGTGAGGTGAGGAGGGACAGCCAAGGGAAAGTGGGACAATTAGGGACAAAGCTCCAAGTGGTACACCAGTAAATAAACTATGAGAACAACGTACTAGAAAAGAGCTGGGACAGGGCAGGCAAATCAGGGTGAGACGGGAAACGGAAAGGAAGGGAAGGGAAGGAGAGGAGGGGAACAGGGTAGGAGGGAGCGTTGTGGGACGAGATAGGAGACTGAAGGGAAGAGGAAGGAAGGAGATGAGAGGAGAGGAACAGGGTAGGAGGAAGCGTTGTGGAGAGGCGGGGGATGGTTACACACTCTGGTAGGCAAGTCGGGGCGGGATGGGACACGGAAGGGAAGGGGTAAGAAGGGAGACGAGAGGAACAGGGTAAGAGAGAGCGTTGTGGGGCGAGATGGGACACTGAAGGGAAGAGAAAGAAGAGGAAGGAGAGGAGAGGAACAGGGTAGGACGAGGCGTTGTGGAGAGGCGGGGGATGGTATCACTCAGGTAGTCAAGTCGGGGCAAGATGGGACACGGAAAGGAAGGGGAAGGAGAGGAGAGGAGAGGTAGAAGGTGGCGGGACGGTAACGCACTCCGGCAGCATCCACTTTAACGCACCAAGGATCATATTTATTTCCCACCGACATTTAGAAACATGCCGACGGAAATTTGTTTGAGAAAAAGTGACCCAAAGGCGATAACTATTTCAACGCTGTTACGGAGTGTGTGTGTGTGTGTGTGTGTGTGTGTGTGTGTGTGTGTGTGTGTGTGTGTGTGTGTGTGTGTGTGTGTGTGTGTGTGTGTGTGTGTGTGTGTGTTTAATTATTGACATTTTTATATTTTCTTTTTTTCGTCTTTTGGAACTAAAATGATAATAGTAATGATGATGATGATAATAATAATAATAATAATAATAATAATAATAATAATAATAATAATAATAATAATTACATAATGATGATAAT
This sequence comes from Eriocheir sinensis, assembly GCF_024679095.1. Classification (NCBI taxonomy): domain Eukaryota; kingdom Metazoa; phylum Arthropoda; class Malacostraca; order Decapoda; family Varunidae; genus Eriocheir; species Eriocheir sinensis. The sequence goes on from NC_066548.1 coordinate 347,883, forward strand.
GAGGTTGAATTCTTAACAGTATAATAATTGTTTTTGCATATTTTGTTTACACACACACACATACACACACACACACACACACATACCGCCCCCACTCCACACACAAACACCATCCATCAAAGATTTTACTGATACAAAGAGACCCCCTTGAATTTCTTCGCCCCCCGTCCCCCCTTTACCTCGAACTCACCTGCGATGCGACTCACCTTGAACACACGACTCTTCCTTCCTTATATTAAACTTAGAAGTCATATTTATGGTGGTGAAGCCTAAAAAATCTCGTGTATCTCTAAAAATATATAAAAAATCCGCCCGCGTTATATCGAAAATTTCCTCCATTTAAGAGTCTTCTTGTTGCGTTTCGTCCTGCAAGAGAAATAAAGTCCATCTATTCTGCCTTGTCCTTGTTTTTTTCTTTATTTCTTCGTCTTCCTCTAAATGTTTCTCCGCGACCTTTGCTCAGAATCCAGCGCAACAAGAGTTTTCCATCCCAAGGTTTTGTTTGTAATTACTCGTAGGATTGCTTGTGTGTGTGTGTGTGTGTGTGTGTGTGTGTGTGTGTGTGTGTGTGTGTGTGTGTGTGTCTCCGTCTCTCTCTGTAAAGACCGCATGCATGACAATCTGCCCTTAAGATAAATTTCAAAGCTGCTTTTGTTTCGGTCTGGTCGATAAATGGGTACCTGTGGAAACCTAGGGAAGGGAAGCTATGGCAATCTGGATGTTTCACTGGCTCCGTATTTCGGGTAATCTATTCTGACCCTCCACTGGTTCAATGGCCAATGGGACGGAGATGAGCACTGAGGCCACATGCAGCTATAGCGTATGCGCCCAACTAACACTGGGCGGCTTTTTCATTTCTGTATAGCCATTTCCTTACATCCTTGGGTCCAGGTGTTTGTAGAATGGTCCGGATATGAGTGCTGAGGCCACGTGCAGCTTTTGCGTTTGCTCTCAACTTACACTAGGCGGCAATTTCCATCTCTTTATAGTCATTTCCTTATATCATTGGGGCAGGCGGTGTAGAATGTCCGTTGCATCATTATCTCTCCTCCATTAATCCTTCATAAACTGTTTACATTACAATGTTCCTTCCATTTATATACCAGCGCTGCTGTAACCCAACGCTGGCCGACTCTCCATCTCTGTATATTCATTTCCTTATATCCCTGGGTGCAGGTGGATGTAGGAAGCCCATTACATTCATCTTCTTCATCATCTTTTCCCGCTTGACTTTCTTTAACTCGCACGAACAAGCTTCTCGTCAGCTGCCCAAGTGCCTGCATCCTTCTCTCAAGTGGTCCAGATGCTGCGCTTGATATGCTCTCTTGTGATCACCTATTGTCCTTATTTCCTGCGACCGTCCGTTTGTATCCTGCCTGAAGATTCATACGTGTGCTTCCGCCTTTTGTGTTGACAGTCTCCGGCCTATTGTTTAATTTTCCCCCTCCTCCCCACACACCGCCAACCCCTCCCGCCTCCCACACACATACCGCAATTGCCTGCAAGTGTGTCTAACTATCAGTTGCGAACATGTGCAGGTGGTGGTGGTGGTTGTGGTGGTAGTGGTGGCGGCTGTGGCTTATCTTGACGCCTCTAAATGATAAAGTATCCCCTGTGTCCGACCTAACAGCAGCTGGGTCATGACGTAATACTTGAAACACCCTCCTGACTGCCTCTGCTTCCTCTCCGTGTTTGTGTGTGTCTATTTTGTTTGTTTGTTTAGATCTGTGATGTTATGCTACGGTTGGTATTTAAATGACATCTTGTAACAGGAGTTGCCTGGTGATTTATATTGGTCTAAGTCTTATATTGTTGCTGATTTGATGATTTTAATTTATCTTTTGTATTCGATGTAATTCTAGTATTTTTTTTTTGGTGTTAAACTGTACTTTGCATTTTTTTTCTTTGTTGATATAACTAATAAACAAAAACAAATAACTGACACCTCAACTTTCTAGCAAAATAACACACACACACACACACACACACACACACACACACACACACACACACACACGAACTCTACACACACTTGTCAATTGTAACAAATCCCTCTCGGAGTCACATTTATTCCCTGACAACTCTGCTAACTTGTAGTGGCGCCGCTCGCATATCAAAGACTTTTGTAGAGGGTTTAACTTGTGCTGCGTGTCCCCCTATCTCCCTACCTCCCTCCTATACGTGTGCCTGTTCAATCCAGGGCTTTTATTCTCTGTCTCTTCCGGCTCTCACAATCAATATTTTCAAAGGCCACAAACGAGATTAGTTGGGTTTTCATGAGTGTTTTTTTTTACCTTCATGATGCAGAAGCCTTGTCAAACTATCACTAGGCTCATAAAATTACTCATGGAAATACCCACGGCCTCTACGAAAACCTTATCCAATATGGGCTCCAGTGCGCATCCTCTCCTATATTGCTGAGGTTATGCCATCTGTGGAAGATGAAATGATTAAGCCGAGGAGGTTACCGTTGACTGCCTTGTTACTCTTTATCATAGAAAGCAAAGAATCGACGAAATACATGCAGGGTCATTGCTTGAGTGTCATCAGGGTCATCTATATGGTCCCACGACATTGATTGTTAGGGACCGGTCTCCTACGCCTCTCAAGAAAACCGTCTGAAGTTATGGGCATGCACAAGGTAATATATCAAAACATATACAAAATAAAACACACACACAAAAAAACATGAAAGTCTTGAAAACATTGCCAAAAACGACATTCACTGCTGATTTGATTTAATACTAAGTGATACCAAGATATAAAAAAAAGTTCTCCCCCTCACTCAGCCACACGTTGAGCAGGTGGGATTGCAAGGCCCCCTCTGTATTTCTTGATATAGCTACGAGGAATTGGCTCCACTTCAGAGGAAAGAATATGCGCGGGAATATACACTTCACTCCATCGTGAGGCTGTTGTTTTTCAGTGCGGGGAGAGAGAGAAAGTAGTAACAGCATTGGTGTGAGCGGCTCTCTGATGTTAGAAGTAAGGGGAGTTTGAATCCCACTTGGTAAAGGTAGCATTTTTTGGCGCCAGAACAACAGCCGACCCTTCCCCCGTGCTTGCTTACTGTGTTCAGTGGTGCGGGGTTACCTTTCTTTACGTGCAAGTCAATGTATTGTTGCGGTGTCTTGGGGGAACTTGTTTTCGGCCGGTAATAGCGGCGGCGGTGGTGGTGGAGGTGGTTAGCGAGGAGAATGTTTTGAGTCACAACATTTGTTCGGCGGGAAGGTTGTTTATGCTCCACGCCTCAGCGCATTGCCCGGATTAAGAGGTAAAAAATGCATAATTTGAATCTTAGGCCCATGCTCTCACACATTTCTGGGCTTACACACCCACAGCCTTTCGTAGAGGATGAGAGTATTTCCATAGAGTAGTCTTATGAACCTAGTGATAGAGTGACAAGGCTTCTGCACCGTGAATGTGAAAAAACACTTGAGAACCCGCTGCCGTCACTCGGTCTGCACGGGCTTGAGGCGCTGCAGCTACCTGGTTTACCTTCTTGTGTCTTGCGCAGTGCGTACGACCCGCCGGATGTGTGGGTCGTGGTGTGGCGATCAGTGTGCGTGGACCAGCCAACGGGTGAATCAAATACCACCGATGTTCTTTCTCTCTCCTACTGAGGTGAAAACTCCGGCACGGCTTTCTTTCAGCGGTGCCAGATTGTTGTACTCAGTCTCATATATGCCAATTTCTGACCCCAAAACTGTCTCATCTACCACAGTAACTAGATTTATGTATAGCTATCGTTGATATGGTTAATTACTGATGACTTCTTGCAGTGGTTAAGTGTCAAAAGCCGGTAAATATGATATGGAGAGTACGGTAACATAACAACGGTGACTTCATCCCCCGCATGATGACACCAATCAAGACACAGACAAACCAAGGCTTGCTGCGTACGAAAAATATACGTATGAACCACTAGAGTGAATATGATAAAAAAGAAAGAAAAAAAACATCGCCAGTATTCAAAAGTCTCAGAAAAAGAAGAGTTTTGCAAATATTAGCTACTCAGGGAATGTTGCAGCATTAAAGTGTGGATATAATTATTTTAAGATACTGAAAACACGAGTGAAAAAGATGGAATGTTATAAAAATGAAAGTGTGGATTATTTAATTTTTAAGATATTGAGAACAAAGGTTGATATTTTGTTTCAGCATCTAGTTCTTTCCTCTCTCAATATACTGCTGGGAAAAGTACGCGGTTATTGTATTTTTAAGATATTGAAAACGAAGCTTGATATATTGTTTTCTTTTTATTAATATAGCTGCTTCACTCCTCTTTAATCTTTCAATACACTAGTAGGAAAAGTACGCGGCATTTTCCACGAAGACTTTGACAAATGTTAATAAAGCTTTTTGCTGCTAAAGGAAGAATGCAAAAAAACTACACTTATTCTGGTTGATTAGAAGTGTTGTGAAAGTCTTGTGGGCGAATGCATGTCTATTTTCTTGTCACGAATCCAAGCATTTTGTTATAGTATATCTCTTAACTATATTTATCTATCTATTTATCTTTTTTTTTTTTTTTTTTTTTTTTTACGTTGATTGCCTATTGCGCCGGTAGGCATCTTCCGGCCCAAGGCTTCTTCCAGTTGGGGCCTGATGGTCGGCCCAGCCCGTTCTGGCGCAGGCGAGTGTTTATAGTGGCGCCATCTGTCTATTTATCAATCAAAGTGAATGGATGGATGTCGATTGTCCTGTGTCACGAATTCCACCATAGTTACTTTCATATTTTCCATCTAAATCTATCTGCCTATCTATCTTTTTCTCTACGTATGTGTGTATGTATGTATGTATGTATGTATGTATGTATCTATATCTATCCATACCTTCCTATATATCCACCCCAACCATCTATCTATCTACCTATGTTCCTCTATAAAGACGAGACCGGTGTGTGTGTGTGTGTGTGTGTGTGTGTGTGTGTGTGTGTGTGTGTGTGTGTGTGTGTGTCCTCCCCCCCCCCTCTCACACGCACACACGCCACACACATACACAAAGTCATCTGCAGCTCACGCACAGTTTGGCCAATCCCTTCACCCTCCGCCTCGCACATCATCACTCACACCCGCGGTGGATTCACTCAAAAAGTACGGCGAGCTTTTTTGTGTGAGTGATGCATGAAAATAATCCTCGGCCGTGGTGCGTGCGGCTGGCTGGCTGGCTGCCCCTCTTGCCTTCCTCCCTTCCCTCCTCCCTGGTCATCATTGTCATCGTCATCATCATCTTCAGCCGTTACTTGTCCACTGCATGATAAAGGCCTTTCCTAGCATCCTCCTTCACCGCTTTATCTGGTGTCAGTGTAATCAATCCTGCTCCGGCAAAGATTGTGAGTTCTTTTCGCGACCTGGGGTTTTGGTTAAAGGCTTTTCCTAACGTTCCTCACCTCTCTATGTGTTGCTAGTGTAATTCATTCTTCTTCATCAAAGGTTCTAATTTCATTTCTCCACCGGGGCCTTTCCTAACGTCTTCATTCTCTCTATTGCTAGTATATTCCATCTTGCTCCAGTTAAGGTTCTAATGACATCTCTCCACCTGGGTTTCTGTTTGTCCTGACCTCCAATACCTGGGTTGACGTTGTTACTCTGGTTGTCCATCTGTTATCAGTTCTACGCTTGGTATGGATTCTCAAGTCTATTATAGTTAACTGTTTCTAACCACAGCGAAGTAACTTAATGGTCAACTTCAATACGCCGAACAACAGCTTTTCAGATTTGCCCTCGAAGCATCAGCATCGTCTTGCAAACCCTCTTGTGTGCAAATGAGCCCTAGGAAAGGAGGAAGCCCTTCGCCCAGCACTGTTTGGCGCGAGGGGAGCCGCCTGGAGGGAGAGCGGCGGCCCTGTATCCTCCCCTCGGCCCTCAGCGTACTTGATGGATGGTGGAGATATCATAGCGAGTCGGCGAAACAGAGGGTCGGGAGAGCCACAGGGGGAGAGGATATACACGAGAGAGGGAGAGATAAAGAGAGTGAGGGGAGCGTGTGAGGAGGCGAAGCCAGAAAGGGTGGTGGAATGTGGTGCGGACAGCGGGCGAGGGACGGTAAGGGACGAGGGCGGGAGTGCCAGAGCGCAGCGAGAGGCGGCGGGCTACACACTGCCACAAAGGCCGGCGTGGCTCGATAAAGAGTGAGAAAATTGAGCGTTGATGGCAAACAAGATGCTGCCGCTAGTGAGATGTTAGCGGTGAAAGGATGCTGCATTGATGGGAGATTACCCGAGAGAGAGAGAGAGAGAGAGAAGAGAAGAGAAGAGAAGAGGAGAGACAGACAGACAGACAGACAGACAAAGACAGACTTATAGACAAAAAGACAGACAGACAGACAGACAGACGGAGAAACAGCCAGCCAGAGAAAGAGAGCAGCTAAAACTGTAATACTTTTAGGGAGGAATGCAGGATGTCTTCTTTTATGTAAATGCCGCCGGAGACGCCCCTGTCCCCTACCGACATTAACATACTGATTGGAACACGATGACAGTTCGAACCGGCGACTGGAGACTGTTGGGAGCGATTTAGAAACTCCACAATACGCGCTGAGCATCAGTTGTGGGGCTGTGGCGGGTCGTTGTCTGCCCTACGCATGTATACACACAACTGTCCCTCTCTCTGTCTCCCTCTCTCTCACTGCGCTGTCTCCTAAAAGTTGAGTTATTGACAAAGAGTCCTGAAACGATACATACAGCTGTCTCTGTAGTCCTCTCTTGTAGTCTATTTCGCCCTCTCTACTAGCCTCGCCGAGCTGCCTCCTAAAAGTTGGGTTATTGACGACATCCTGAAGCGGTACACACACTTTTCTAGCTCGCCCTCTCGTCTAGCCTCCGTGGTCCTCTCTTCTGTCCTCGCCGAGCTGCCTCCTAAAAGCTGGGTTATTAACAAAGCGCCCCGGAGTGCTACGCGCGAGATCCCGAGTGCGTCATTTACATGTTAATGGGTAATGTCGGCTAGAGGGCTGCCAGGTCCAGTATCTGTATACATGATATGTGAGGGAGAGGCGGGTCACCCCTCGCCACTGTTGACACACACACGCACACACGCACGCACACCCACGCGCGCGCCGCCATACGGGCTGATTCCCACAGCCATTTGCATAACACTGGCAATGTGTGTCTACCACAATTGAAAGTTAGCTAACTCTGACCACCCTACGCGTGTACCCCCCCGCCCCCCACGAGACAAGGGAGGAGTCTGGGGGATTGGCTGGGGGTCATGAAAGGGGGGCAAGCGCTAGCAGTCAAAACTCTGAACCCCCGACGTGGGTAGTCCCCTCCTCCTCTTCTTGGACTGGGAGTTAAGGGTAGGGGGAATTAGGGGGTCGGGGATACGCGCCCCCCACCCCCCCATGAAAACACAGACCGCCACCCAGCTCCCCATCATCGCCAAACGCGGCACTTAAGTGAGTAAATTGGTGCGGCTTTTTTCCCAGCGAGGATGAGGTGAGTGAGCATCAGTCGTGTTTACCAAAGCACCGTGTTTAGACAAGCCGGGCCGGGCCGACCCCCGCCCCTCCCCCGCCTCGCCCCGGTGCAGCCACATGTTAAGCAAAACAGCGCCAGCTTGTGCTCTTCCCGTAACCTGGCAAGTGGCGGCCCGCCCTCCCCACGCTTTCTTTGATTCTCTCTCTCTCTCTCTCTCTCTCTCTCTCTCTCTCTCTCTCTCTCTCTCTCTCTCTCTCTCTCTCTCTCTCTCTCTCTCTCTCTCACACACACACAACCCCCCCAACACTCAAACCCCCACCCCTCCCCACACATGCACACTAGGGAGCCCTCCCATACATATAGAGACGGGCAGGGCAGGGGCGACTAGGCAGGCAGGTAGGTTGGTAGGGAGGTAGGAACGTAAGTAGGGAGCCGAGGCCGTGTTCACTTGTTATTATGGAAGGAGGAGGTAATGAATTAATTAACTCCGCCCCGTGAGAAAGAGCCACGTGTAAATTTCCAAGTGGAAGTTATATATGTACTCTTTTTCTTTCTTTCTTCCTTGGATACTCTTAGTTTTTATTAATGATGTACTGAACGTAGCTAGGATGGTGGTGCTCTGTGTGTGTGTGTGTGTGTGTGTGTGTGTGTGTGTGTGTGTGTGTCTCTATCTCTATGTCTGTCTGTATGTCTCTCTCTCTCTCTCTCTCTCTCTCTCTCTCTCTCTCTCTCTCTCTCTCTCTCTCTCTCTCTCTCTCTCTCTCTCTCTCTCTCTCTCTCGTCCTACCTCTATTTAAAGACGTTGTATTGTTAGTTCTACCATTTAAGAATCTATCCTCCTTTCATAGTTTGCTGCCCCGTGCATTCATACGCTTAATAGACTGTATTTTAGGTCGTTATTTAGTATTTTCCACATTTACTTATCCTTCCGTTGAGAAGATTTAATAGCTAGGTGTATATGATAATTAAATATACATTCCTGCATTTATTAGAAGGTAGTTTTCAGTCGCTATGCTTTTAAGTCTAAGCTTTTATATTTTCATTTCCACATCTGGTCGTTTATATTTGCTCAGCTGTTGACGAGATTTAATAATGTGATGCTTATATAGTACTTGCTTTTTAATTAGGCATGTCTTCCTTACTTTACGAGGTCAAGTGTTCCCGTGTTATGTGTGTAGGGGAGTGTGGATTATCTCGGCGTCTGTGAATGCTATGGAGCCAGTATTCTCAGGTGCTTTCGGCTCTCACAACTATTTCCAAAGGCCACAGAGATGAGTCAATCCCATGTGTGTTTGTCACGTTCATGGTCCAGATGCTCTGTCATGCTATCACTAGGGTATGGAGGTGGTTTTGTGATACGTTTTATTTCAGTTTTAACTCATACGCAGACACACACACGCACACACACACACACACACACACACACACACACACACACACACACACACACGCACACACACACGCACACGCACACACACACACACACACACGCACACTCACCTCATCCTTTAGTTTATCAGTCCACCACAAACACCACCGCCACCTGCACAGCTTCCCTCCCTGACCGCTTCCTCACTCTTTTCTTCTTCTCTCAAATATTTGTATCTCAGTCGACGCTACACTCGGATGCTGATTTCTCTTTCCCTTCCTTCTTTTCACTTCCCGTTGATTTCTTAGCATATAATTATTTCCTCGCCTCCGCTTGTCACGCTCTCTCTCTCTCTTTCTTTCTCTCTCGCATTCTCTCTGTTTTAACGGGGTGCAGTATTTTCCGGTGCAAATAACCCGAACAATACTTTGGGTGACGACTTTTGTTTCCATTTGATCTCTCTTCCTCCTCTTCCTCCTCTCTCCTTCTCCTCGTGCTCGTCCTCGGCTCCCCTCGCTCACTCACTCGATGTCTTTCCCTTCGTGTCATTTTATTTTCTTTGTGCAAACGTTCACCCATCTTGTATTTCCTCTCATAGCCTTTCGCTCTTCCTCATTCATTCCCTTGTCTTCTTCCTTTATCTCGACTTCTCCTCCTCCTCCTCTTTCCCTCTCCTCCTCCTCCTCCTCTTTCCCTCTTTCTCTCTCCTTCATGCTCACTCGTTTCCTCTCATTCTTTCTCCCTCTCCCTTGCACATAAATTCACCATTTTTCTCCCACCCCTGTTTGGTAATTCCTGCCTTCCACTCCCTTCTCTTTAGCATTCAGCGGGCTGGAATTGTTCGCCCTATATGATAATACGCGAGCAGGTGGTGCAGAAAGCAAAACATTTGGGATCGAGGGGTGACGAGCCCAAATTTCAACGTTTTCTTCCACTTGCGCGGTTTTTTTGCAAATTCACTGGGAGCTGGGTCAGGTGCTCGTGGCCGGCTCTCATTTTTGAAGTGTTTTCATGAATGTTCCCCCCTCGCGCGGTTCATCAGTGAATGTTTATATATGCAACAACAACAACAGCAACAGCACCACCACTACCACCACCACTACTACTACTACCACTGCTAAAACCACTACCACCACCACCACTACTAGCAACGTGTGGGATGGACCAAACCACACACACACACACGCACACGCACACGCACACGCACACACACACACACACTTTCTCTCTCTCTCTCTCTCTCTCTCTCTCTCTCTCTCTCTCTCTCTCTCTCTCTCTCTCTCTCTCTCTCTCTCTCTTTTACCCATTATTTGTGCGTGCGCGTGTGTGTTAGTGGCGGTGATGGTGGTGGTGGTGCCAGTAGGTTGCTGTGGTGCGTGGGCGGCGATGAACGAGTTAGTGGTGTTGATGTGTGGGTGGCTGTGGTGTTGACTAAAGTGTTTTGTTTTGGTAATACTGTTTGAGTGGTCGTTGATGGCGGTGGTGGCAGTGGCGTCGGTGATGATGCAGGAGTGTGGTGTTAAGATGTCGATGTCTTTTATGTGGTGTTGGTGATATATAGTGTTTTCTGGTGTGGTGTTGGTGGTGATGCACAAGTGATGGGGGTTGTGGTGGTGGTGGTGGAGATTATGGTGGTAGTGGTTATGATTATAGGCCACAGGAGGGCAAATTGTTCAACGCAAATGAGTTATACACCAGAGTCCCGGGTGATCCGCTTCATATAGACAGAGTACATGGCATAAGAGACAACACTTTAACACTATCATGATTACTCCGGACGGGCGAACAAAGAAACTGATTGGTAATAGGGTTCCGAGTGATCCGCTTCATATAGACAGAGTACATGGCATAAGAGACAAGCACTTTAACACTATCATAATTACTCCGGACGGACAAACAAAGAAACTGATTGCACTTTAACACTATCATGATTACTCCGGACGAACAAAGAAACTGATTGATCCGCTTCATATAGACAAAGTACATGACATAAGAGACAAGCACTTTAACACTATCATAATTACTCTAGACGGACTGCTAGATAATAGAGTCTCGAGTGTTCAGTTTTATAGAGACAGAGTACACGGCATTGGAGACATAACAATTTAACACTATCATGATTGCTCTGGACGGACGACGCAAAGAAGGCGATGAGTAATAGAGTTTAGAGTTATCAGTTTCGCTATAGACAGAGTGCATGAGATTTTTTACATCAAGGGAGGCAGCTCGAGGGCAAAATAAGAAAAAAACAACAACATAAAAGCTTGCTAGACCCTGCTCCAGCAAAAGAAACAAGAACGAGAGGCCAGAAGAGAGGTCAGTATCGGGTGGTCTTGATACTCACCTCTCGAAAGAGCTCAAGTCGTAGGGAGGAAGGAGGAAATACAGACGAAGGGAGGCTGTTCTAGAGTTTGCCAGCGGAAGGGATGAAAGAATGAAGATGCTGGTTAACTCTTGCATAAGGAACTTGGATAGAATAGGGACAAAGAAAGAAATAGGACACAAAACTATTTAACGCTATCATAATTATGGACTGGTGAATGAGCACCGCGTCGAGGTGGCCCTGGAGGGAGAGAGAGACAGAGAAAGAGAGGGAGGGAGAGAGAGTGGGCGTGGCATGAGCGATACAAAAATGGTAAAGCGCGTCAAAACGTGGCTAACGCGAAGTATGTAGATGATGCCTTGTTTCTTTGTGGCCTAATTGGTGCGGTTTACATGTTCAAACGTACGAGGGGTTTATGGAAGGGGGATGTGGGTGTGGGCGTGTGTGGGGGGTGGTTGTGTGTGGGGGGCTGGGTGCAGGTGGGTGCGTCTGTGCCCTCGTTTAAGCTGTCCCTCCTCTGTCATCCCTGAACCACCTCTGTCTGTTCGAGTGTGTTTTATGGCCACAGCTTCTCTTGTTTCACTCTTTTGTTTCGTTCTTGGCGTTGGTCGTGGTGGTAGTGATAGTGAGCCCATAGAGTTGTGTTAAGTCGTATGTAGTTGTGATCTTGTATGACTAATAAGGGATCGAAAGTATATGTCACATGTCGGTATTATCTTCCGTCTCTCTCATCAACAATTTTCAAATGCCAAAAAGGAGATTAATTGGGTTCTAATGGGTGTTATTTTAGGTTCCTGCTAGAGAAGAACGATCAAACTACTACCGGAGTCATAAAACTACCACTGGAAATGCCCTCAACTCGTATGAAAGTCTTGTCAAATATGTGTGATTGGGCGCCGATCTGTTTAAGAATATGACCTTTAGAGCGCACACATTCCCCCTCTTTGGATGTGAAGCCACTCCTTGAGGATTAACTCTTTGCAAACACACGATGGTCCTGTTAGGGGGTGCTTGAGTCGCAGCATCAGTGGGCAGGACTTGACTTTACTCCCGAACAGCCTCAGCCTCACGACGGTACTCTACAGTTGCTCCTCTGCCTCCACATGTATTCAGAATATTTCAGTTGTATCGACAACGCGGTATCACATGTAAATTCATTTGCATATCCAAAGGAAATACTAACCGTTCGCTGCACAGTTTTCACTTCATCTCATAACTGGTTTCCGCTCGGGCCTTAAGCGCTGCTCTCCGTGACATGGTTCAGTAATGACGCGTTGGGCCCTCAAGGGAGAGCACACACATTCTTGCATCTCACAGCTGACAGTCCCGTTTCCTTTTGTTACTACCATTCCTCGCTCTAGAATTCTTGCGTAAGATTCGAATAAAACACAACTCCATCCTTTTTTCACTGCCATGGTTCAGTAATGACGCGTTGGGTTCTCAAGGAAGAGCACACACACTCTTGTATCTTGTAGATGTCTTTCCCTCTCCCTTTTGATACTGCCATTCCTCGCTCCAGAATTCTTTCGTAAGATTCCAGTGAGGCACAACGTACAGCGTGTCTCTCAAGCGGTCACTCAAGGGAGGAGCCCACGTAGGGTAGATTCCTGTACCTGCCATTTGCCTAATTTTTTTTACCGTTCTTCGCTGCAGAATTCTTGCTTACGATTCCAGTGAGGCACAACTTACAGCTTGTTTTGTTTCGTCATAGAGCGATCATTCAAGGGAGGAAACCACGTAGGGTAGACTCCTGCAGCCGCCTCTTGTCCCCTTTTTTATCATTCCTCGCTCCAGAAGCCTCACAATGCACAGCGCACAGCCTGTCTCGCCAGGTCGCTCAGCGGCGCGTCTCACACATCGACTGTAGTCCCCGGGCGCGGCGGGGCAGCTTCCACGTCCCAGCAACCAGGACGTGTTTTATTTATGGCGGCGTTTTAAGGCCTCCAAGTCTCGTGGCTTTCAACAGCGTTAGGCTGCTGCGGAGGTGTTGGCGGCGGAAGAAGAGGTTCCCTCAATAATTCTTTCTTTTCATTTTAAAAGGCCTTGCTTGCCTCTGGAGGGCCGCCGCCGCCACCTGTTGAGCCGCGGCACTTACAGCGGCGTGAATGTTTTATGGCGGGGCGGCGGCTCTGCACGGCTATCACACGCTGTAGTTTTATGGCTGCCACATACAGTGCGGCCTTGCTTTACTAAACATTAACTTATATTAACTTATAGAGGTTTTGAATCGTAACCTCGGTGAAGAAGTTTAATGTGCAGAACAAAAGTAAGACTAGGTTAGTGGATGGCTGATAGCTACCCGTTGTCAAAGGGATCATGCATGCACAAGGCTGTCGCTGATGGGCGCGATCCACGCCTCTCAGCAGCTTAAGAAGGTCCCGCCAGCACCGAGGCTGCATGCAGCCTCACCCGTCCAGGAGGCGGTCGCTACTCACGCCTCCCTCCTCGCCGCGTTACTTGTCTCGCCACGACGTGCTGCAGGCTGTGGCTCACCTCCACACACTGGATTCTGACATTTTTCAGAACTAAATACAACTGAATTTTCTTTAGCTTCATTTAGATGAGGGAGTATGATGCTGCTGTAGTGATGATAATAGTAATCATAGATATATTATTATTATTATTATTATTATTATTATCATTATTATTATTATTATTATTATTATTATTATTATTATTATTATTAGTAAGTAATCGTGTGTGTGTGTGTGTGTGTGTGTGTGTGTGTGTGTGTGTGTGTGTGTGTGTGTGTGTGTGTGTGTTAATATATATATATATATATATATATATATATATATATATATATATATATATATATATATATATATATATATATATATATATATATATATATATATATATATATTGAAGGTGATAGCTAACTCAGCGTTATGTATCTTCTTGAGTAAATTCTCTTTATTTCTTGGGAGTGTCTTATTCTCTTTTGTTAAGACTGAGATGACCTTTCCATATGTTGTCATCGCGATTTCGGGTCCTTGACCCTTCTTCAGTGGCAGGAGGTCACATAACGCTGAGTTAGGCATCACCTTCAACCAAATATATATATATATATATATATATATATATATATATATATATATATATATATATATATATATATATATATATATATATATATATATATATATAGTGAAAATTAAGTGGCAAGTTTATTGTGTATGAGTAGTTATTAATTCTGTCTTGAGGGAGGTGAAGCCTCGTGACTAACGCGTGTGTCCCCGCAGGCGGCGCCATCCCCGAGGAGCCTCGCTTCGTGGAGCCGATACAGAACGTGACCATCGCCGCGGGCAGGGACGTCAAGCTGTCCTGCGTCGTGGACAACCTCGGCACGTTCAAGGTGAGTTCCTTGGCCATCAGTTCCATCCACCCTTTCCTCTTTTCGCTGAGGAGGAGGTTCAAGTGGTAGTCCCCGCCGGTACTTCAGCAAGGTAACACATTGAACGCTCAACCCTGGCGGAGAGCGATGAAAGGCAACTGTAGCGTTCGGAAGCTTTGCTACAATATTGCTTTTCTTACGAGGTTGACCCAGTCCGGATGACACCACACGGCCGGCCAGTCCGAGCTCACAAGGGCGTAGCGATAAGACTGAGCGTCCCTTGTCTTTATTTCTCATGACTGATGTCCATAATGTCTTAAGTTTTATTTTTAAGTTCATAATGACGATGCTTTAAATCATATAAAGTTAGATACACATTCATCGTTCCAGGGATAGAGTTGTTTTTATTACCACTCGTGCCCGTCAGCGCGTGTCGGGCGAGGCTTGGCTGGCCCCCCAAGGCTTGTCTTTCTAAGGGAGGGGAAGGAGACTGAGTCACGCCTTGTTAGCGGGTTACTTACCTGAAGAACATAAATCAAAAAGAGGAATTAAGATCAGAAATGTTAGTATTGTTCTTTTGAATATCATTTTTAGTACTATTTTTACCATTATTATTAGTTATTTTTATCATTATTTTTTTATCATCATTAATATTTTTATCATTATCATCAGCATCATCATTTCTATCAAGTACGTTGCAATAGGTGGAAACAGAAGAGTACAAACACTATGTAGCAAAGTCTGTAACCACAACCCAGCTACGGCACAAGGATAAAGGGATAAAAGGAATACAGTAGAAGATAGCATATAACCGGGGTGACGGCGGCGGGGGAGCGCGAGCGACGCGTGAAGGCGCCTTGCCCCGCAGACTCTCGGCACCATCGTTACCCAATAACCAATAACATTCCGAGTGGTCATAAAAGCGGTATTACCATTGAGAGCAATTTGCACTTAATAGTACCTGGGAGCGAGAGGGTTCATCTGCGGGGCCCGGGAAGCGCAAGAGAGGGAGGAAGGGAGGACGAGGACGAGGACGAGGACGCCTGATCAGGAAACTTGTGACGCCGGTAAAGATAGAAAGAACACTTGGTGAGATGCGGACGTATACAGAGATGTCAGTTATCCCTCCTCCTCCTCCTCCTCATTCTCCTCCTCTTCCTCATTCTTATCCTCCTCATCCTCATCATTTTCCGCCATTACTAGTCCACTACAAAACAGAGGCCTTTCCGAACGTCCCCACCTCTCTCTGCTGTTAGTGTACTCCATCTAGTTTAATCTCTACACCTTGTAATGTAACTTGTAGCGAACGTAGCCTCGACGCACTCATAGCACATAGTAATAATTAAGGATAAAACGTATAAAGTGGAAGATAGAAACAAAGCAAATAGTCTGGTTAGCTGATATGATTAAAAAAAAAGTATAGATGAGAGAACGGTACATAGAGACAGAGGGTTGAATATTATACAGAAAAGGCAAGGAAGAAGAGATGGTGTGGACTCTATATAGGTGAGACAGCGGGGGTGTATGTCTTTAATTGCTGCATAATCTTCGTGGTCGTTTTCTGCGGTGTCTCTGTCTCTCTCTCTCTCCCCTCGTGGACTTCAATCGGTGTAAAAGTCATTATGTCCTCCAATCTGGTCCAGCGTCTTATAACACTCACCCGTTTCGCTCTTGATGATGTCCTTGGTTCTGTTTGGCCGCAGTAGTTCAATTTTTTTTGCTTACAGCAGAGGGGACGGTTCAAGGGCGTTAAAAAAAAAACAATAATGAAAAAAAAAGCTCGCTACGCCCGCTGTAATCACCACCATCATCACCACACTTTCCCTACTCACTCACCCATCACCAACAACATCAACAGCGACAGCAAAAGCAAAACTAACAAAAACATCACTACAAACACCACCACAACGATAGGTCTGAGTATTCGTCTTCGTATGGGCGGTTTACATATATATAGCAGTACTTTCTTGACTCTTATCCGCGGTCTTTTATCATCAGTACCAACAAGAACACGATCACAACCACATTAACATTATAGGTAAGAGTATACATGTCTTAGGAAGTACGTCATCTGTGTCCTTCTATTTGTCCATATATATGTTAGTGTTTCCTCGACTGTTATCTCGCGCCTTGACATCAGCACCAACAAAAACACAGTCAACACCAAAGTAGCGGTAGGTAAGAGTATTCATGTCACAGTAACCAGCTGGAGTACCTGCCTTGAACTTACCTTGTGATCTGTATTCTGTATTTCTTTTCCTTCGTTTGCTTCTACCTGTGTATCCTCGAGTCTCGCCCTTCGCCTTTCCCTCACCAAATAGCTGCACCACGCTGATAAGTCAAGAATATTCAAGTCTTAGTAAGTATATATAGCCAGAGTCCCGGACCATTTTCCCAGCGTTGTGTTTCCCTCCTTGTTAATTCATAGCGGTGGGAAACCAAAGATATTATTTTCTTGACCTCCCTCCCACACCTAGGCCGCCCACGGAGAGGCGCAGAGACGGTGTGAGTGGGAGGGGAGCGCAAGTCCCTCTTTTCGTCCCTCATATGAGTGGGAGGAGAGGGATGGCACGCCTTGAACTAGTGGAGCTATAGATAGAGATAGAGAGGGAAGCAGGTAAATCATGGTTGCTTGCACTCATATTAAAGGCAGGAGAATGAAGGGAATTGGGACAGAGGAAAGAGCGATGACCTAAGTTTCCAATCAATATACCTAAATTACTAGAGCGAGAGAAGTATTGATAAAGAGTTAGAAAGAGAGAAGCAGAGAGAGAGGTTGCTCGCACACATAATGAAGATAGTGGAAGGAAGGGAATTGGGACAGGTGGCAGCGCGATGACCTAAGTTTCTAATCAACATCTAAATTACTAGAGCGAGAGATAAATAGAGAGGAGAGATAGCGAGAGAGAGAAGCAGGTAAAGTATGGTTGCTCGCACACATATTAAAGGAAGTACAGGGAAGGGAATTGGGACAGGTAGCAGCGCGATGACCTAAGTCTCCATTCAATTCCTAAACAAGCCATCAAGACCCCCGGCTCGCTACACAAAAGCCTCATGTATTATTTTTCACGCCGGGCAGCACACACGGCGAGGGCTTAGCGCGTGGGAGTACGGGGCGCCGCGGAGGCCTGTAAATGACTGACGAGACCGATAAATAAGGAAAAGTCCGCCGGGCCGTGGAGGTGTTGAAGGCACAGGACGAATAATTTAGTGATACATGAGCTTGACCTCGCCGCCGCCGCCGCCGCCGCCCCCTATGGTTAGAATTGCTTCCCGCCTTTGGTCGTTGGGTTGAGGTACAGTTGGGCGAGGTTGAGTACTAGTGCTTTACGATGTCACAAAATTAATCGAAGTACAAGGTTATTATTGACTGCATCATTAGTAAACACGTAACTGCTACTACTACTACTACTACTACTACTACTACTACTACTACTATACTCCTCCTTCACCTCCGCCTCTGCCCCCACCTCCTCCGCATCCGCCTCTGCCCCACCTCCTCCTCCTCCTATTCCTCCTCCTCCTCCTCCTACTACTACTACTACTACAACGCACAGAAATCATGATAGTAAGTGTATAAACAGTACTAACAGACACGCCAACTCCATGGCACAGTACATTTCCGAACAGCGAAGAGGAGGAGCTGGAGATACTCTAATTTGAGTACTTCGTGGATTGGAAGCTGCGGGGAACGGAGGAAAGGCGTTTAACAGTACTTGCTCGTTTAACAATAATTCTTTGGTGAGGTTTTGCTACTTGTCTCTCCATGCTTCGAAGTAGAGACGTTCTAAAGGGAAGACGTTTAGGCCAGTATTCTCAGATGCTTTCAGCTCTCACTAACAAAATTTTCAAATGGCACAAAGGAGATAAGTCGAGTTCACTTGGGCGTTTTACTCGTCCATGGTGCAGAAGCCTTGTCAAACGACCATTAGGCTCATACAACTACCCATAGCGATACTAACACAACGTCTACGAAAGCCTTATCAGATGTAGGTGTAGGTGTAAACCCCGAAATGTTTCAGAATACAACAGCAACAGCAACATAGAAAGCTAATCAGTACCGTGTAGAACGAAAAACGATACAATTCTATGGTTCTTAACGTTAATTGACAGGCACTGAAGAGTAGTAGTAGTAGTAGTAGTAGTAGTGGTAGTAGTAGTAGTAGTAGTAGTAGTAGTAGTAGTAGGAGGAGGAGGAGAAGAGGAATATTATGTCTGAGTACTTGTAAATAAAACGATGTAGAGGAGATAACGATGGAGCTATATGGCTTAATGCGTTATAGAACAGGTCCCCCCCTTTTTTTTCTCTCTCTCTCTCTCTCTCTCTCTCTCTCTCTCTCTCTCTCTCTCTCTCTCTCTCTCTCTCTCTCTCTCTCTCTCTCTCTCTCTCTCTCTCTCTCTCTCTCTCTCTCTCTCTCTCTCTCTCTCTCTCTCTCTCTCTCTCTCTCTCGTTAATAATGTTTCCCTGTAAAGCCGCTCTTGCATGTACTAATTTCTTCTTATTCTTTTCATACATTTTTGTGCGTTGCGAATTCTACTAATCCTTGACAGTGAATAAATGAAGCGCCGCATATTAATTACGTTTATTATGCTATTACACTAATGTTAAAGGCGCGGTATTACGTTACACAGATCGGTTCACGCGCGCTGCAGCTGCTCCCGGCGCGACTCACGGCTTGCTGGCTTAGCTCGGCTTGGCTTGGCTTGACTTAGCTCGACTCGGCTACGGTTGGGTTGGGTTGAGTTAAGTTGGGTTGGGTTGGCTTGACTTGGCTTGGCTTGGCTTGGTTTGGGTTTGGTTTGCTTGGCTTGGCTTGGCTTGGCCTGGCTTGACTCGGCTTGGTAATAGCGGTCAAAAATGAGGTTTACCTTGAAGTTTACGCAGCGTGCGTGTCTGATTGGCACTTGGACGGTATGAAAAGGCTGTGTTATGTTGTCAGTGTGTGTGTGTGTGTGTGTGTGTGTGTGTGTGTGTGTGTGTGTGTGTGTGTGTGTGTGTGTGTGTGTGTGTGTGTGTGTGTGTGTGTGTGTGTGTATCAGTCATTCTAACTACCTATATCTCTATCCGTATGTGTTTCTGTGTGACTGTTTGTGTTTCTCTGTGTGTTTGTACGCGTTTGTATATGCCACCCATCTCCCCCTTTCCTCCTCCTTTCTCTCTTACACCTCTCTCTCCCTCTTCCTCCCTCCCCTTCGTCCCTTTCCTCTCTCTCTCTCTCACACACGCACACACTAGGCCGCGGCTCCAAGGGCTCCTCCTCACGCCGGATCCTCGCATTAGTCTCCAACAGCACACTGGAGCCGGGCGTCGAGTGCACCATTAGTCACCCGAGGCCCCGCGCCCAGTGCTTAGGCGGGGAGTGGGCGTGTACTGCAGTGTGGCCCGAGGAGGGAGGGACGGTGAGGGCGGGAGACACTAGGCGAGAGGGAGACACTAGAAGAAAAGAGAGAGAGGCACTGGGCAGGATGGAGGCAATGGGCGAGAGGGAGGCACTGGGCAAAAGAGAGGCACTGGGCAGGAGAGAGGCACTGGCTGGAGACACTAGGTTCTTTATTTTTCCTTTATGTTTGTTGTGTTATTATAGAGAGGACACCTTCGGTCTTTATTTGGCAGTCATATCAATTAACAATAAAAGTAAGGGCGGGAGACACTAGGCGGCGGCAAGGAACTGGCTGGAGACACTCGATTCCTTCTTCTACCTTTTCCTTTATCATAACAGCATAGAGTGGACAGCTTCGGCCTTTATTTTACTTTCATTATCAATCAACTATAACGTGTTAGCAATGAGAAGAACCGTATTTGATTCCATGTCTTTCTCTGTGAGCGGAATTATATCAAGACAAAGAAGCAAG
This sequence comes from Eriocheir sinensis, assembly GCF_024679095.1. Classification (NCBI taxonomy): domain Eukaryota; kingdom Metazoa; phylum Arthropoda; class Malacostraca; order Decapoda; family Varunidae; genus Eriocheir; species Eriocheir sinensis. The sequence goes on from NC_066548.1 coordinate 368,185, forward strand.
TTTCCGTCTTGTGAGTATTGCTTGTGACACTCACTTGGAGGAGGCACTAAATGGGTGGAGGCACTATGCGAGAGGCGACAAGCTAGAGGCTGAAGGGACTTAGTGAAGGTACGGGGTCGCGGACACGAGAAACTAGGCAGTGGGCGGGAGGCAATAGCGAGAGGTTCAAGCGGAGGTATTAGCAAGAAGTTGAACAGCACGCAAGGGGAAGCTAAGGTCGCTCTTCTATACATACGGGTCAGCTGGGAGGAGCGGAAGGTTGAAAGTGTTTGGTGCAGACAGGTGGTGAGAGACTACGGTAGGCTTGAGGCATATATTTATCTGGTGAAGATAAGAGGTACAACATAAAGGGCACCTGATACAAAAGGGCAGAAGACTAAGGAAGGAAAGGAGCGAGAGATAAGAAGAAACGAGTGTAGGGACGCTGGCCGAAGAGAACAGGACATAAGGGGCGAGAGATAAGAGTCAATGGACAATTCGCTGGGCAGGGAAAAAAAACTGAAGGTAATACTTGGAAGTAGCACAGAGGATAGGAGTTAAGGAAGAAGGCGACAACGGAGCCTGGATAACGGACACTAGGTAGGAGGAAGGATACGGAAGGAAGGACTAATGTGGATGTGTTGATGCAGGACGTCGAGGAGTAGGGGGCGTGACGTTGCGGGAGAGGAAGAGTAATGGCTGAAGGAGGAGGAGGAGGAGGAGGAGGCGGAGGAGGCGGAGGTGTGTGTTAGAACAAGGGCGTTGGTGTTCCCGAGAGATGGCAGGTAGTATGGTCTTGCTCATATATATTTAGTGAGAGAGAGAGAGAGAGAGAGAGAGAGAGAGAGAGAGAGAGAGAGAGAGAGAGAGAGAGAGAGAGAGAGAGAGAGAGAGAGAGAGAGAGAGAGAGAGAGAGAGAGAGAGAGAGAGAGAGAGAGAGAGAGAGAGAGAGAGAGAGAGAGAGAGATTATATCAGGGGTGTATAATAGTCTCACAATCCAGTATAATCGAGTGTTGAGGAGGAGGAGGAAGAGGAGGAGGAGGAGGAGGAGGAGTAGGAGTTCCTTATAGATGGTCCTCGGCCTCGCTGACACTCCAGCATTACCCCGTCACTCACCCCGATCCTCCTCCTCCTCCTCTTCCTCTTCCTCTTCCTCTTCCTCCTTCTCCTCCTCGAATCCTACTCTTCCTCCTCATTCAGTTGTTTCTCTTCCTCATCATTTTCCTGCTTATGTCCATCCTCCTTGCCCCCTCCTCCTCCTCTTCCTCCTCTTCCTTCCCCTCCATCTCCTCCTCCAGTGATTTCTCTTCTTCTAATCTTTCTCCAACTCAGGTCCATCTTCCTCCTCCTCCTCCTCCTCCTCCTCCTCCTCCTCCTCCTCCTCCTCCTCCTCCTCCTCCTCCTTATGTGTTCATCATCACTCAAGTATTTCATTATTTTTCCTCTCCCGCTCTCTTTATGCTTAATCATATAATACTGTTTTCGAAGATTCACATGTTATTTTCTCCCTCTCTCTAAACCTCACTCTTTCTCGCCTTCCATTCTCAGCTTAACTCGCGGACGCTCGTGTTTTTCCGGCGTCGTGGCAACCCCTGATGAGGCGACCCACGTAATTAGATTATGTCAAAGTGCAGCATAATTAAACCCGTAGTTTCTCTTTCCTGCTCTGCGGCAACGAAAACTCCCCCGGCCAGTTCGTGTGTGTGTGTGTGTGTGTGTGTGTGTGTGTGTGTGTGTGTGGGTGTGTGCAAGTAGTCATCCATTAGATTATGCAAACGGTGTCTTTTATTTTTCTCCTATCCCGTATGTAGAATTTCCACAGTAGATTTATTTATTTTTTCATGAATTCATAAAGTCCAGCTATTATCTGACGTAACTTATGAGATTATTCTGTATATTTCTTTACTTATTTCGCGATTTGTGTGTTTTATTTCGTTTTTTCGTTTATGTTTTAAGCGCAGCGAATATCAGACGTCAGGTGCTGGCGACTCCCTGCATGTGTTAAGTTACTATAGGTGGCTCGGAGTGCTCGGCGAAGCTCCTCGTTCTTTGTTTACACGTTTGGTGATTTTTTTTTTTTTAGTCGTGCGATATGAAAAAAAAAAATTCCAACTATTCTACGGAGAGCACGGACACACACACACACACACACACACACACACACACACACACACACACACACACACACACACACACACACACACACACACACACACACACACACACACACACACACACACACACATAAAAAGACTATCCAATAATGTCGGGAGTTCATTAGGACGCTAATCCTCTGATTGGGTCAGACACAGATGGTTCCGGCGGCTCCTGCATTATTAGTACTGCGGAACGCGGGTTGGGCTGAGGGGCTGACGGGTTAGGGGGCTGAGGGGCTGAGGGGCTGAGGTGGACCTGGATACTTGCTTAGAAGGGAGGGTCTTGAGGGTTTAAAAGGGCTCTAGGGTCTGGGGTGAGTCAGTATATGTCATCAGGGAAACGTTTTGGCTGAGAGGTTGAGGGTTGAGATAGATGAGGATGCGTGGATCTTGACAGTCTGAAAGAGTTGGAGGCTCTGAAGTGAGTCAAAACATGTGTCCAGGGAATGATATAGGCTGAGAGACTACGGGACTTGATACATGGCCTGATCGGTGTGTTTATTGAGCTTAAAAGGCAATGAGTGTGGAGGGATCTGTTAGACCTTCGCGCAAGTAGGTTGAGGGGCTGATTGGATGGGCTGAAGTGGACCCAAACACCTGCTGGGATAGGTGGGGCTTGTGGGAGTTTAGGAGACTTGGCCAAGAGCGCTGACTGAGCCTGGAACTGTGAGGTTTTGAGTTTTTTGTTGGTAATAGTTTGGCGGAATTATGCCAAGAAAAATTTATTAAGTATGTGGAATTCAAAGAAGGAGAAAACAGTATGAAAGCTGGTGTTGGTTTTGGAGTCTGGTAATAAGTGACAACTATTTGTAAGGGAGAGCTTGAAATGCGGTCGTGAGGTTAGGGGCTGACACTAAACGGAAGAAAATAGCAACTTTGAAGATGAAAAACAAAATTCATTCTACCAATCAAAGTTCAAAGCCAGTACATAAAAAAAAGATGCTTTCGATGTAAAGGGGGACGGCAGCAGTAAGGCGCCCTTCCAGTACTGGGCTGGACGGGGGGAGGGAGGGGGTCGAGTGGGGGAGGCGGGGAAGGACCAGACAGGCTATTACGAGGAGTGGTCAAAATATATGCATAGCTAAAGGTAAAAAAAAGGTGTTAGTACGCTGCGTCGCCCTCAGTTTTAGCCAGTTAATGAATGACGTCTGCGAACTGTAGCATTGCAGTCGCGTTGTAGCGGGCGTGTTTATCTTCCCGACCCAAATATCATGACAGGAAATTGACCGAATTCATATAATTGCTGCGTGTTTACCTTCAAGCCCGTGATTGGAGTTCGGGGGACCTCGCTGATGGCAATTGTTGGGAGCAGCGGCGCGGCGGCCCTCCCCCAACGCCTCGGCCCGGGCTAGCGAGTGTGATGTTCTACTCACCAGCACTGACACAGACCAACGGCAAAACAAATCAGAAACAAATGCCTACAACTCGATGCCCACACTAATAAGAAGACATGGAACGACAGAATACTGGTCAATTTTAGTTACTGAGTGTCTTGATATAGCCTTCTTGAAAGAGTTTAAGTCGTAGGAAGCAGGAAATATTGTGGGAGGAAGTATTTTTTCAGTTTACTTGTGAATGGAATGAAAGACTGACGGTACTTGTTAACTCTTACATTAAAAAGTCATAAGGCAGGTCAGTTCTCGTTACTGGGTGTCTTGATACAGCGTTCTTGAAAGAGTTTAAGTCGTAGGAAGGAGGACATACAATGGAAGGAAGGTTCTTTCAGAGTTTACTAGAGAAATGGATGAAGAGGGAAGATACTTTTTAAATCTTACTTTGGAAAATTGGCTCGCTTAGGGATGAACTTGAGTGGAAAGTCCTGTTCAGTGTGTGACCAAGGAGAGTTGTGTATAAATTCTTCCTCCCTGAAATTTATTGCAGTGGAATACGAAATAGTTTAGATTTTCGCCCGAAGAAGAAAGAATTATTGAATGCATTTTACGGAGCACATTCAGACGGACAGGAGGAGTGTATGCAAGCTGCCGCGACCTCGCCTTATCGCCTCGTGAGCGTTTTTGCTCCAAGCTTCACGGAGAAAAGAAACCCACCGATCCGCTCGCCGCAGACACAACTCGGGCCACAAAAGACAGCGTTTTCGAGATGCTTAAAGGAAGGAGTTGTTGATAAAGTTGCTTGCGAGAAAAGTTTGTAAGAAAAGTATTGGACGGAGTATAATAGTTTGAATAGTTTGAGTTTGATAAATACATAATCTCAACGCTCTCTCTCTCTCTCTCTCTCTCTCTCTCTCTCTCTCTCTCTCTCTCTCTCTCTCTCTCTCTCTCTCTCTCTCTCTCTCTCTCTCTCTCTCTCTCTCTCTCTCTTTTAACTCCCCCACCCCTAAAACACTAAGAGAGGGAGACAAATAAAAACAGAGGGCATGAACAAGACAAAGGCGTTGCTCATGGAAACACTAAGACAGGTCCGGTGGTGGTGGCTGCCGCTGCGGGGAGGGAAGGGGGAGACGAGGACACAGCGAGGTGGAGCAAGGCGAAGCGTGGTGAGAAGGGGGGTGGATGGAGAGGAGAGGTGAGGTGAGGTGAGGTGAGGTGCGGGAAGCGAGCGTGTGTGTCCTGGCCCGCCGCCGCCCGCCTCATCTCAGTAAATAAAGAGTAATTTCAGCGGAAGACAAATATTGAAGGGCCATTTGCATCTTTAGAGATACCTATGAGCATAATTTCATTTTTATGTGACACGTTCTATTACGCCGCGTCCATTCTCGCGGCGGGGAGAGTAAACATGAGCCGGGATCAGACGCCTTGTGCCCCGCCCTCGCCCACGCCCCGCTCCGCCCTGCCCTGCCTCGCCCCTCCCTCTCGCCTAGGACACTTTTCCGAAGACTAACCCACACACTCCCACAGTCTAGATAATTTTATGCCTCAGTATTAATGCAGAAGACATCAACTTTGCCTTATAATAACTTCAACTTTCACGCCATACAAATATGCTCTTCATGTTAACTTGTGAACTAAGCATCACCTACTCCTTCCCAGCATCCACTAATAAGATTAATCCCTCCCAGCATTTACCGATCTCACGCAGCCTTTCTCGGAGAGGGTTGCGGCCTGCTTGTGGGCTGGCCACTGAGATGTTTTTAATTGGAAAGGAGGAGGAGCTTACTTGCCACACTAACGTAGATATAGTATTTTTTTCTTTTATATTTTTATTGTGATTTTAAGAGATTAATGATAACCTCTCCAATATTATTCATATGAGGAAATACACACACACACACACACACACACACACACACACACACACACACACACACACACACACACACACACACACACACACACACACACACACACACACACACACACACACACACACACACACACACTTTCACTTTATCCCAAACAAAACACCCTTTATTTATTGAGTCCGTGGATGAACACAAAAGGAATCGCCGATCATCGTGTGTGTGTGTGTGTGTGTGTGTGTGTGTGTGTGTGTGTGTATTATGGGCTATTGGCGGGCGTGGCGGAGGGTATCTAGTATTAAAGACAGATAGAGAGAGAGAGAGAGAGAGAGAGAGAGAGAGAGAGAGAGAGAGAGAGAGAGAGAGAGAGAGAGAGAGAGAGAGAGAGAGAGAGAGAGAGAGAGAGAGAGAGAGAGACGTATGTATATATATGTACAATAGATCAAGCAGGAGACGGGAGAGGCGCCGCAAAAAGGCCTACACGGGCGGTCTGGTGCCGATGCGTCCCTGAGATATTATGTATCCAGCTTTTGTGTTCCGTATGTCTGACAGCCGACGATGATAACTTACAACCGCGGCCCTTCCTCCCTTCCCCGCCTCGCCATCCAGCCAACGCCGCGCTTACCTACTACTGGGTTCTCCTTACTCCTGCTACCCTACGCATTGCCACTCTGTTCGTTCCTGCTCCCTATTCCTGTTACTCTTCTCCTTCTTACCTGTTCCTCTCCTCTTCTGCGTTTCTTTATCTCCCCTCTCCGTCCATACTCGACCCTTACCCTCCTCAATACTCTCTTTTCCCTCACCTCCCTTCTCTTTCTGTATCCCCTTCTTACTCCATCCATTCAGCCCTCTCCATCCTTGCCTGGCCCCTACCCTGTCCACCCTCTTCTCCCATTTCTCATCCCCCAGTAGCTCCTCTTATATATGTTCCCCCTTCCCGCCACCCTTACTACCGCCCTTCTCAACCTCGCCTCAGTACGGCCTTGTAACATGCACAGACACGGTATGACTCGTTACCAGAAGCTTGTTACCGAACGCACGTGTAATTATTGACTAAACTCGGCACTCAGCAAGGAGGAGAGCTTGGTATGAGACGTGTGGCGTGGCAATGCATGTTGAGTCCTCCGAGATCAAGAAGGAAGGAAGGAAGGAAGGATGGGTGGATAGAATGACTGAATACAGGAAGATAGAGAGGGAAGATGGGAGGAAGGAAGGAAGGAAGGAAGATAGGAAGAAAGGAATGAATGAATGAATGAATGAATGAATGAATGAAGGAAGGAAGGAAGGAAGGAAGGAAAAAATACAGGAAGAGGAATGCAAGGGTGAGAGGAGGAGGAGGAGGAGGAGGAGGAGAAGTGGAAATGGGGGGGAAGGGGAGAGAAATGTGGGAGATGACACACACACACACACACACACACACACACACACACACACACACACACACACACACACACACACACACACACACACACACACACACACACACACACACACACACACACACACACACACACACACACACACACACACACTCACTTTTGTGTTTTATCCTCTTCAGTTTCTGTTTTTGGAAGTGCTTGATGGACACACCTTGTTGACAACCACCTGTTAGAGAGAGAGAGAGAGAGAGAGAGAGAGAGAGAGAGAGAGAGAGAGAGAGAGAGAGAGAGAGAGAGAGAGAGAAACATAGTACATGAAAATGCTTGGTTAGTGTAGGTAAAAAAGAGAAAAAATAGAATAGAAATAGGGATAGAAAAGTGTAATAAGAGAGAGAGAGAGAGAGAACAACAGATAAAGGAAAAGGAAAGGGAGATGAATAGAAAAGGAGAGAAAAATATAAGGGAGGAGAGAGAGAGGAATGGATGATGGAGAGAGAAAAGGGAGAGAGGGAGAGATATGGAGATGGATAACAGGAGACAAAGGGAGAGAGAATGGGAGAGGGGGAGGAATTTTTAACTCTCTCTCTCTCTCTCTCTCTCTCTCTCTCTCTCTCTCTCTCTCACACACACACACACACACACACACACACACATAAGTAAAATATTTCGACAGTGATGTTTTTTCCTCTGTGGTGTGTGTGTGTGTGTGTGTGTGTGTGTTTTTCATGTGAGTGTGTTTGTGTGGCTTTTTTTTTTTTTTTTACTTTACTCATCCAACTTTTTTCATCCATTTCGTGTCTGGTCTGACGGTTGAGTTGTGGACACCTGTACCGTGTGTTTGTGTGTGTGTGTGTGTGTGTGTGTGTGTGTGTGTGTGTGTGTGTGTGTGTGTGTGTGTGTGTGTGTGTGTGTGTGTGTGTGTGTGTAGAAATAATGATTGTAAGAAGCTAAATCCTTTCTTAGTTTCAAAACCTTAACTTTAGAAATGATCGGAAACCTCTATTTAGTGTCTCGAGGCAATTTTTATTTTTATTTAATCGCGTCTAATTATTGTCGATATTACTATTTCTTCTTCACTCCCGCGACATACTTTTAAGGGTCACTGTGACGGAGATGAGCACTGAGGCCACGCGCAGCTATAGCGTGTGTCCCGACCTTTACTTTACCCTATAATTTATGACTATACAAGGACCATTTTCGCCTCCCATGCTCTAGTAGTCGTTCTTTTCGCCCCGTCTCCTCCATCACCTCGCCAGCTCTTTCTCTTCCTTCCTCTCTTATCTCCCTTCCTTTACACACCTCTTTGGTATCTCCCTTATCGCCACCCTCTTATCCCTTAACCACCATCTCGCCGACCCCTCACTCCTCTCCGTTCCCTCACTTCCCTATCTGTCCGCCCACACTTCACCCCAAACACTTTCCTCTACCACCTCCTCTTCCTCCTCTTCCTCCTCCTCGTCTCGCTATGGCCACTGGAAACACCATCACGACGTCCTCCGTAGTCTACCTCACAAACAACTCCAATCATTCCATAACACTTCCCTATCCGCTCATCCACACACCTTATATACAAACTCCAAACCCTTCCTTCTACCTCCTCCTCCTCATACTCCTCTTTCGCCCCCTCCATGTCTCGCTATACCCTGAAGCTCCATCCATTACGACGTTCTGTTCCAAATTTTATTCACCTTTTCCCCCCATCACCGCCGCAGCGATTGCTCCTGTATGGCGGACGCGTTTCAGCGGTGGTAGTTGAGCGTCCCTTGCCGTTGTTCATGTCATACGCAATAAGAGAGAGAGAGAGAAGTAAGTGTTAATGGAATTCGCAGACGGTAGGTAAGCTCTGGGCTGTCAGGATGAGGGGTCGGAATTTATGAGTTCTACTGCTGTTACTACTTCTACTACTACTACTACTATTACTACTTCTACTACTGTGTGAGGTGCACCAAGGAAAGGAATGATAGGAGAGGCGTGAAGGAACGAGTAGGAAAGTGTGGAGGAGGGATAGGGGAGGAAATTTGTATGCTTAGGTGACGTGAGTGGCGGACGAAGTGACGGGGCGAGGAGAGACTAGTGGCGGGAAAGGAGAAATATCAGGTGAGGTACTCGGTAGATGAAGGCGGAGGGGAATAGATGGAGGGGGAGGGGAATAAAGTTATGGGGTGTAGGAATAGGGGAGAAGAAACAGAAGCAAATGAGGAACAAGAAAGAGAGGCGACGTGGGATGAAAATGAAGTGTGGGAGAATGGAAGAGAGGTAGAAACAGCGGCAGATGCGGAACACGAGGAAGAAGGTGACGGAAGGGCACGGGGGTAGAATGCAGTGGGTGGGAGAGTAGGAAAGGGTGAGGAAGCAGCAGCCACAGATGAAGAAAACGAAGGTAATAGGTGACGGAGGTGACGGGGGAGGGGAGGGAAGTGGAGGGAAGAAGGGGAGAGGGGTAGAAACAGCAGGTGCAAGGCTCATTAGTGTGCACAAGGTGATGGAGAAAGTAATTACTTGATAAACGTGAGGTAATTATTCAGTCTTAAGTTCGTTCCGCGGGGGAAGTTTTGGGAAGCTCCGCGCGCTGATTTTATGAGGAGAAATTTTTTGACAAATGAAAACGCAGGTAACGGTAAGTTAGATGAAAGGTGTACAGCAAAGAAGATAGTAATGATTCTTTTTTTTCTATTTTATCCTCCTCCTCTTCCTCCTCCTCTTCCTCCTCCTCCTACTACTACTACGACTACTACTACTATTACTACCGATTATTTTTTTCTGGTCTAATTTGCACATACGACTGCTAACAGGGATAATTAATATGTTGTCTGTAGCCATTAACCCATCAGCGTGGTTCATAGAGGCGTCTCGCGCGCTGACACACTGCTGGAACTGATGTCAAGGGAATGCCATAGGAAGTAAGAGCTTGCAACAAAGACGTGAGTATTTACCCACGACGCTCTCTCGCTCCCTAGAACAAGAATTAGGCAATTACAGCACAAAAGATAGACGAATATTTGTTCAGTTTCCGTATTTTTGTTGCGCGTGTGGCTGCCTGAACTTCAGAGGTCGGGGTTGCATGAGCCATTAGCGTCGCGTCGGAGCAAGGTCGGTGCCCCCGTGTTCTCTCCTCCCCCTGCCCCCACCCCCCGTCCCCCGTGTTTGCCGCGCTCCCCCGCCGCCAGGGAGGCCGCGAGGAGACAAAGAGGTGCAGGGAGTCTTTTCTTGGGTCGCTCCTCGTACAGTCTGAGTCGTGAGTCGCTAGATCTACTATTTCACACGGCTTGCAACTCTCCTTTGCTCCATCTGAAATATCCTTGAAAATATAAGTTAGGAGTTGAGGGGTCCTGTTACCTACAGACTGTATTGTAGCAGACAGCCTTTTGTTGCCGCTCTCCAGCGTGGATTTATTTAATTAGCATCTTCATCGTGAGATTAAATACAGTCAATTATGCATGAAGAGGTGTTTGCACGAATAATTAATTAATAATCCCTGAATCGTCGGGCCAGATGGTATCAGCGTTACGAGGAGGCCCGTCAGGGTTCCTGGCTCCCGGGACAGGGCGGGGCCGGGCCGGCGGGCAGCGGTGCAGGAGGGCGTCCCCGCAAGACAGGCGTGGGCCCCGCCACGCCGCGCTGCGCTGCCCCGGCCAGCCGCCGAACACTTGGGGCCGCGATGCACACCGGCGAAAATAATGTTTGTGTCAAGAATTTTGCAGTTTTTTTTCTGTAAGCCGATCAAACATCGACATGTACAGGAATATTCATTTTAGCTCCGCGGATTACTGTACAATATGCAAAGCTGGCAGCGAAGAGCCGCTGCCTGCTGGCGGCTTTTCCAGCAGACAGCGTCCAGCTGCACGGCCTCGGCTGAACGCTGTCATCGCCACGCACAATATGTTTGTTCACCACAGCCCGCGTTTGTTTCCTTTGTCCGCCTCGAGTGTGCTCGGCTGGCGCTAAAGTTCCCTGGTGCTGCCGGGGCTTCCGTGCTGAGTGCTGCATTATGTTCCAAGACACCACTGCGGTGTTCAGTAGTCAGCTGCTGCTGCTGCCCCTCCCATCGGCAGCTGTTGATATGTGCCCCACCTGTTACGTGCCTCTGTTTACCCTCCCAGCGACGGCCGCCTCACACAGTCGGCGCACTTTTCATGCACCAAGTCAAAGCTTCCCCTCCCCCCTTCCTCCCCTTCCCCCCTCAACACATGGGCTGTTCTCGTGATGTCAGAGGAGTCGGGGGCGTTTTCATTTCGCTGATATACGTCTGTATCATTTTCGCGCTGTATGTATTTGGCAGAATAATAACAGCGGCCATGACAACTTCAGTCAGTATGATTTAGTCGCAGTGAAAACAGATTATAATAACGGAGAGTCCGCCGAGGGAGTTGGCGGCGGCTCGGCGCGCCGGGACCAAGGGAACAGTCGCCTCGCATTTACGTTGAAATACGGGGGAGGCGTCCGTGTTACTAGTGACAGGCCGGCGTCGTTAAATTATTCATATAAATGTTTCAAACCATTTTAGATAATGTTCCCTGTGAGTTTTATACCTTCCGCCCGCTGCCTGTGAGCTCTGCCTGTCGCGCCTACGCAGACAGACGGTGTCCGGGAGACTGACGGATGTGGCCACTCGGTGAGGGTGAAGGGGGCATGACCAGCGCTCCAGCGACAGACAGACAGACGGAAAGACAGACAGACAGACAGACAGACAAACAGACAGACAGAGGTAAAGGACGACACTGTGTCTGTCTGCCTTGAGTCTCTTGAAGTAAATGGACGAGTGCGATGACGAGGTTACTTTGACGGTAAGGCCTTGTGTCTGAGCTGCCCCAAGACCTACGTATGACCAGAGGAGACTTGAGCCTGTCACTACACACAGCGTGCATACCTTACCAGCCTCTACTCACGGCGACTTCGACCACAACTCCTTTCTCTCTTAATGTACCGAAGAGTATTGAGAGAGTGAGGATAGGAGTGAGGTGTGAGATCTTTCGTTCCTTCCATTTCCATGTCCTCACCTCCGTCTCGGCTTTAGTTTCTCCTCCACAATCCTTCCTCCCAAGACGCCCGCCTCGTCACCCTCGAAGGCTCGCTGACATCCGTGGCAGCCTCAATCCCTTCCTTCTCAACGCCTTCCGCCGCCACCTGAAGATCAACACTTACCTCTTCCTCTTCCTCCTTTTGCTCCTCCAACTCCTTCCCGGTTGTAATACCATATATGCTACCTCCTCAACACCATATCAGCCCTTTCAGCCCCTTCCTATCCCCTCCACTCCCCATCCCAGCCCCCCTTGCCCCTTTCCAGCCCCTACAGACCCCAGTCCCTTCCCAGCTTCCCCGCCCCCTAATTCCCCCCTCCGCCCCTCCACCACGCCCTTCTCTCGCATAAGAAACACACAATCCCTCGACACAGGCTCAAAACACACACACACACACACACACACACACACACACACACACACACACACACACACACACACACACACACACACACACACACACACACACACACACACGCAGTCATCTTACTCTGATAATAGGCTCACGGTGTCTTCAGGGAATCTGGTGTCTCGAGATCAAGTTAAAACTATTAAATCCATTGATGCTTCTTGTTGCTGTTTGTGCAGCGTCGTCACCGCCGGAGGGAGCTGGGTACTTATGCTTATTATGAATGTGTGATGAGGTGTCTGGTAAATAGTGTGTGAGAGGAAGGTAATATGAAGGTGCTGTTGACTCTATGCCATGTTACGTTCACTGGTGTCCTTTGTTGGTATTTGCGTAATGTCGTAACTATGGGAGTGACGTGTGTGATTGCTTAATGTTATTGTGCTACGAGTACGTCTGCTAGGTAACTTGAGTGAGAGAGGAAGATAGACCGATATAAAGAAAGAAAGAAAGAAATGAAAAAGAATGAATCAATGAATGAATGAATAAGAGAGAGAGGAAGATAGATATGTAGACAGGTAGATAGATATAAACAGAGAAACTTCATCTTAAACTATATTTGATAAGGTGATGCTGTTGAACTTTCTCTCCTAAGGCAAGATCGTAGTCGGGAACATTCTCCTCCCTTGTCCTTCTTCAGAGCCCTGCCAGCGTATCGTCACTCCCTTCTTAACCCCTCCAGGACTTTCAGAGTCTATCCAGCGCCTTCCCATCCTCTCCATATTAACCCATCCATAACCCACAACTACCTGATTCCACCCCGTTTAAAACACCCTCCTCACCACAACCACAAAATCACCAACACTCGTCTCCTTCCCCCTTTCCTCACTAACCATTTCACTCCCTCCCACTCTTCTCCAGCCAGTACCTAGGTCCTCTTCATCCCCTTTCAACTCCGCCTCCCCATCTCCAGCCCTTCCACAGCCTCCCACGAAAAGGTTACAAGTTTATCATTACGTTTGCCGGTTTCCTTCACGAGTCCGGAGAAAGAAAGAAGGAGAAAAAGGCAAGGCAGAAGCAAAACAAATGGGTGTAGTGTGTCGCCCTTGAGGACCCCGCGCATAGAAAGACGCTCGTTGACTCGGGGTTAAAAATTGTCGCTCTCTTGCTGTTCTTGTACTTATGGTCTCGCTGCCTCCGCCCTTACTGCTGCATTGGTGGTTCATATATTCTTTTGTTCATTCATCTCAGTGTGTCTTTCTATCCATCTATCTCACCCGCCCCCCCCACGCACACACGCGACTCCTCTCCTCTCCCTGAATCATCATTAACAAGATCTCTGGGCCAAAGGTTCTTTTGTACACGGAGCTAAAATGATGCTTTTTGCCCGCCAAGTCACGACTCTTGCGCCGCCTCTTGCTGAAAGAACGGAAGGCAGCGAGGAAAAGACTACACTAGGAGAGATAAATAGATTGATAGATAGATAGATAAATAGGTAGATAGATAGATTGAGTGAAAGATAGATAGATAGAGATACGTTTTTATAATATATGTCTCATGGTTTTGTTAATTATGTGTCTAAGGGAGATAGATAGATAGATATAGGTAGATTGATAGATAGATAAGTAGATAGAGAGATAAAAAAAATAGAAACAGAGAGATGGAGAAAATAGAAGCCAGACATATTGATAGATGACGAAACAGACAGACACACAGATACACAGACGGACAGACTGATACACACAGAGGGACAAAACCAGAGGAGAGCATAAAAGTGAAGCATTGAAGAGTCGTCGCAGGCCCACCCTCCCCTCTTCCCTCTTTCCCTCCCCCCTTCTCTCCCTTCTTCCCTCCCTCCCTCCGCCGTGGATCACCCCATCAACATAATTAATCGATGTGGCGCTGCAAAGGAAAAGATCGAAAACTTGTTTGCTGCATTGAGCGAGAGAGACTCCGCCGAAAGGAAGGCACAGAGTTTTAAGGTCGGGGTTTGTTTTGACCTTTTTACTTTTACATTTGTCTTATCCACGGTAGCGTTAGCTGATCACATTGATTCAGGCCGATGAGTGTAGCCTTCGAGGAGACGAGTGTTGATGATTTTGAAGCTGCGGTGGGGAGGGCGTGATGGAGGCGGTGGAAGGAGGAGGCTGTGGAGGGGATGTGGAGAAAATGGGAAGGCGTTGGATAGACTGTGAAGGTCCTGGAGGGGGGGCTAAGAAGGAAGTGACGGTGCGCGGTCCTCCATGCCTCGTCCCGCCCCGCCCCGCCCCGCCTGACGGACGACCCTCGACCAGCCTTTAGCAGGGAATCAATTACACGCGGCCGCCAAGACCCCACGATTAGCCCCACTCCACGTCAGGTCCGCCGCCGTAATGGTTAGTGATAACCACGAGATCTCCGCCGACTAATGAATTCAGAAACGTTCATTCATTAATTTGGTGCCGCGAAGACGTTAAGAGTCCCCGTAGCTCTTCTTTAGGGGGCGGCGCGTGAGTCAGGGCGGGGAGCACCTGGTGTCGCCCCACAGACTCAGCGGCCGCAGCTCTTCCCTCTTTTAATTACCGCAATCTGGCGCCCGAGCAAAATGGTTCCCGTCCCACACAACACCGGCGCCCACGTATATCTCAGCCTCGCGCGGGGCGGACCAAGGCGAGGAGCTCCGGCATGGGGCGTTGCTGAGACCTCATTGGGCGTCTTGTGGGGCTTTCTGAGGCTTTGTTCTGTCTTAATGACGTCTTTAATTAGCGCCGTAACTAGAATTGGGATCAGCGTGAGCAGTCTTTGTACAGAGGGAAGACCCACTCATGCATGGGACAAGGAAAATTCTGCTTAGTCGAGAAATGAAGCCAACCAGGGCGCTTGCAAACACACACACACACACACACACACACACACACACACACACACACACACACACACACACACACACACACACACACACACACACACACATACACTCACACTTACACAAATGCATGTCTAGACAATTTATCGTCAACAGATCTAAAAAATACAGTTCAGTACATGCTAAAAAATAATTCTAGCACACACTAAAAGAACACACACACAGAAATACATTTTTTTCCTTTTTTGCTTTCATTCATTATTCATCCATTTATCAATTCATTTATTCTCTCTGTGTATTTGTCTTTTTATTTATTAGTATTCATTCATCCATTCGTTATTTATTTATTTATTATTTTTTTCTGTCTTAGTTCAGTGCACGATAGGAAAAAAAAAATAGTTTCAACAGTAAACACTTAAACCCACACAAAAACACAATTTTTTTTCTTTCTTTAATTTTTATCCAGTTTATTTTTCATTTGGTATTATTTATTTATTTATTTATTTATTCATTCATTTTTCTTTCCTTTATATCAAGCATGCCGCCGCCCCATTGCATCCATCTCCTCGCATAGACGATATAGTTCCTCTCTCCCTCGCTATCCATCCATCCCTTTCGGCCGTCCGTCGCCTGCCTCTCCTCCCTCCAGCTCGGGCCTCGACATACGCCCTAAGTTTCCTCCTCCTCCCCGGCGGTCACTCACTTCTATTGCCCTCCCATCAATAGCTTTTTTCTCTCCCTCCCTCTCGCCCGCGCGCCTCCCCCAAAAGGTCCAATCAATTTCACATCTCCTGTTTTTTGTTGCTTCCGGCCGGAGTTAGGGGAATATTGTTTGCTCTTTGCTGTACTACATTCACACCTTCACCTACACACACACCTGAATACACACACACACACACACACACACACACACACACACACACACACACTTATAATATATTTACATT
The DNA here is from genome assembly GCF_024679095.1 of Eriocheir sinensis. NCBI lineage: Eukaryota > Metazoa > Arthropoda > Malacostraca > Decapoda > Varunidae > Eriocheir > Eriocheir sinensis. The sequence continues at coordinate 384,055 of NC_066548.1, forward strand.
ATTCTTTGCGCACATGAACTTTGGCAAACCAAAACTATTGCACCTGCAAACAAATGTGAATTTGACTATGATGTAATTAAAAAACATGCACGCTGATTGCACTCTTGTATATTAATATCTGCCTCTCATGGAGCTTCGGCTCGACAGACTGTTGCTGCACTACTGACTTGTCTGTATTTTGTAAATATGGCAGAAGACGAGGCGAGGCGAAGCGACAAGTATTCCTTCAAATTGCAAAGTAGCGCCTGAAGTTCCGATCGGAGGCAGCATCAATAGAACATCTGTAAAGACTAAATGAAAACCGAAGTCCCAAGCTCACATACCGAGAGAAAAACCATGCTATGAGTTAATAATCTCTCCGTTGCTGTTGTTTATGTCCCTAACAAGCATGGCGGGGACAGCCGCGTTTAGTGGTGAACATAACCTTCCGTAAAATTTCATCAGCATTAAGTGTGGCGCAGGAGCTGTCGCGCTTTGTGTCCGGCCGTCCCGCAGCTCCGTCATTAGCGTGAGTGGCTGCGTCCGCGGCGATGAGGCGACGCGACGAGCCGATGGAAGGAGGGTTCGAGAGGGGAAGCCTGGAACGGGTGTGGGATGCAGATGGGTAGGGGGGGTAAGAGGGCAGGGAGGGTGGTAAGACTGCGAGGGCGTAGGGGCGCATGGAGGAGACGGATGAAGAGGGAAAGGGAAGAGCAGGGAACGGGGAGAGACAGAGGAGGAGGGAGGGAGTGGTGCGTACGAGAGCGCGGCACAAACACAGGTCTCGTATAGCAATGAAAACCGTACTAACTCGAGTCCCTTTTTAGTCTCTGGGGTGGACAGCAAGGAAGGGTAGGGGGAGGAGACAGACGGAGGAGGGAGGGAGGGGTGCGTACGAGAGCGCGGCACAAACACAGGTCTCGTATAGCAATGAAAACCGTAGTAACGCCGAGTCCCTTTTTACGCACTCCCGTCGCCGTGACATTTGTCTTAAAGTTGCACATATTACAACGCCGCCGTCTATTCCACATCCTCCGCCGGCGTGTATCAAGCCTCGCGGCGAAAACTCGGACAGCGTTATTAAAGAAAAATAAATGTCATTGCAACTATTTTTTTATTGTGACTATATTTTTTGTTTACGTGTTGGGCGCTTGTTAAAAAATGCACGATCAATGGTTTTTCTCTTCCCCGTAATGAAGGTTGCAAATACAGGCGCTTGTTTGGGGCTCGCGACCTCCTGTGACGGGGTGAAGGAGGGGTGGGGAGGGTGACGAGTGTGTGGAGTGACGGAGGGGTGTGACGGGGTGGAGAGATGGGAAGGGAGGCGAGGATGTGGGGTGACGGAAGGGTGTGACGGGGTGAAGGAGGGATGGGAAGGGTATTGGGTGGGGTGGATGTGGCGGGGTGAGGGACGGATGGGGAGGGTATTGGGTGGGATGGATGTGGCGGGGTGAGGGACGGATGGGGAGGGTAACGAGGGTGTTGAGTGACGAAAGGGTGTGACGGGGTGAAGGAGGGATGGGGTGGATGGCGAGGGGGTGGGGTGACGAAAGGGTGTGATGGAATGAAGGAGGGATGGGGTGACGGAGGGGTGTGACGGGATGAAGGAGGAAAGGAGCTTAGCAAACATTTGTGACGGGATGATGAGGTGACGGAAGGAATATCTGTGACAAAGTTGAGTGTATCTTGCTAAGACCCCGGTGACGCCTTGAACGAAGTGGAGGTGTGACTGGGCGAGGGGGTGACTCTCCTGGGTGGTGAGGTGTTGAGGTGAGTGGATGTTGCGTTGTGACGGAGCGACTGGCCGAAGAGAGATGAAGTTGACAGTAACATGACAATGGGATTTTATAATGCCTTGATGAGTGACTGGGCCGTGGGGTGAAGTGAGTCTGCTGTGCGGGTGACGAAGTGACTGGGCGAAGCGAGTTGAAGTTGACAGTAACATGACAATGGGACTTCATAATGCCCTAAATGAGCGATTGGGCCGTGAGGTGTGAAGTGAGTCTACTGTGCAGGTGACGGAGTGACGGGTGGCTGGGTGGCCGGACAGCTGCTGGTCAGCTTGGTGGCGGGGCGTGAGCTGGCCGTCACAGTATTCATGGCGGAGCATAAAGTACTCGTAACTTTTTACATCAGTTGTTACATTGCGACGCGTCAGCGGTGCCGCACGTTTGGCTGCACGCGCCACGCCGCCCCGAGCACCCAGCGGCGGCCAGGCTGAGCGCCGGCCTGGAAAGCGGCTTACGGGGCGTGGCGGGGGTCGGGGCCGCGTTGTGCATCACTTCCCCTCTTATGAGTCTCCGTGCTGAGCAGCCTGGGTACTGAGCGTCGTGAATACAGGTATTATAAGCCTGTTAGTCCGCCATTGTGGATGTTCCTTGTTGTGCCGGGAAATGAAGGTATGAAGAATTCCAGCCCGGAGGCATCACTTCCCTGCATTAATCCTTGAACGCGAAACAGTCATCAGTGAGGAAATGTACACACACACACACACACACACACACACACACACACACACACACACACACACACACACACACACACACACACACACACACACACACACACACACACACTCACATTTTCCAGGGCTCACACTTCTATACTTTTTAGCTTATACATCAAGGATTAAACTCAAACGCCTTCAAACAATAAATACACACGGCTTATCGCATTCCGAGTCCTTAAGTCATAAAATACGCCGGGAAGTGTACACAGCGGAATGTCGACCCATTAAAAGTTCGAATGAGACTGGCGAGCTTTTCAAGGGTCGGGGGCGGCGCGCGGTGGTCCCTGCGGCGCCGAGTGACTGTGGCTTCGTCCGGACTCCAATTTACTCCGTTTCTAATTTAGTGGACTCGAGGGCGTGTGAATTAGCGCGGCAGCTCCGGCTCTCGACAGTACTCTTGCTGTGACACGAGCAGGAACGCTTTGGACACGTACTACCTCACCCCGAGCCTCCACATGGCATACGGCACGGCAGGATATAAGGCCAAACGTTATTGTCATCAGGAGAGAGAAACGTTTCCATCAGAGGGTTGGCAAAAGAGAGGGAAGTGTACCTCGGTTTCCTGGCGCTATTTTTACCCTGATTTTGAAGATGGATGGTAAACGTGAGCCTCGAAATTTGGGTAGTGTGATAGTGGATAGTGGGGATAGCGTGATGCATGAGGGTGAAGTTATGGGAATACGCTGCAGTTACTCGTGTTCTTGAGGTGGGAATGTGATATAAGAGATCCTTGATGATATAAGGAGACTTCGATACCAGTTAGCTTATACTTGACAGCTCCCAGTAACCATGATTCACCGTCACTTTTCCTCATCCACAAATCTATGTTCCCTTAGCTTATCTGTCTTATCTAGCGTGTCTTTCTAATATTTTCTTACCTGTTAGATACTAATTTTCTGGATCAAAGTTAACCAGCATAGACACATTCGCCGCGTCACTCTACAGACCTCTTTTTCATCCTGAGTCTTATCCTGGTAGTGGACATTCCCTCACCAGCACCCTCGACGCTCTATGAAGTTTTCTCATTGCCACAACCCTCCCCAAAATCCTTCACCAGCTCCACCTTCCACCCCAAACGCTCCCTCTATCTCCCGACTGACTCACTTTCGCTCACCCCCACGCCCACAACAACTCTATCCTCGCTGTTACTAACCACTCGTGTTCCCTTCCATCCAACCCACGCCGTCCCTGCAGCAGCCCTCCCTCCTCCTCCTCCTCGCCGCGCCCTTCCCACGCCACACAAATCACACTCACATAATAGGTGTCAAATGTTTGGGTGATTCATCATAACCACTATAAAAATGTGTATATATTGTAGAGTCTCGTGCGCGTAAAGTTTTAATTATATTTCCCAAATCGCTTTAGACAGAGCGCTGGAAATGGAAGCTTATATCATCATTATGCATTCGACTTTACTTAATAGTCTCATATATTTGAGCCTTATTTTATTTTTTAGATGGACATGATTATTACAAAGGGATATTGCCATTGTTACGAGAGAGAGAGAGAGAGAGAGAGAGAGAGAGAGAGAGAGAGAGAGAGAGAGAGAGAGAGAGAGAGAGAGAGAGAGAGAGAGATGAGAAACAAAAGATAGAAAAAAAGAAGAGCAAAAAGCAAAAAACAAGACCCAAAACAAGAAATCAAGAACAAGAACAAGAAGAACAAGAAGAAGAAGATGAAGAAGAACGATAACAAGAAGAAGAAGCAAACAACGGGGATGGATGATGGATTGCGGCGGCGGCGGAGACGGAGGCAGCGGCGGCGGCGGTGACTGAAACACAGAACCATGATGGGGACTCGCAAGGGTTGAATCAAATGGCGCAAACGAGACAGAGGCGGCGAGAGAATCCGTGATGATCAAACTGTAAAAACGGGCCGCGGCGAGGACAAAGAGGGCGCGGGAGGGAGTGTGAAGGGCGCGGCCGAGGAACAAGCGGTCATCAGGAGAAGGCGTGGCGAGGGTGGGGTCGAGGAGGAGGAGGAGGAGGAGGAGGAGAAGGATGAGGAGGAGGAGAAAGAAAACACATTGATTATCGTAAGGGAAGACGCGCTAAAAATGCAAGGCGTTTAGGAAGTGAAATGTGCGATGATAGAACGTAGACTTAGGGAGTGAGAGGGAGAGGAAGAGGGAGATAGAGAGAGTCTGCGTCTGTCTGTCTCTCCGTCTCTCTTTCTGTCTATCTGTGTATCTAAAAAAAAGACTTACCTCGCATTGACATAAAAGGTTTTCATATTCAAGTTTCAGTGGCCTGTTTACGTCACTTTAAGGACTGTGGTGAAACAGTCCTTCTCTACATATCGTAACTGCTAAATTTTTATCTCTTTCGTCCTTTCCTTTCATTGTTATCTTCATATTTTCCTCAGATACAAATGGCCGTAAAATGTTTATATCTGTAATTTGCTTTTTTTTTCCTGCGCATAAGTTTAAATGAGCAAAATAATTTCTGCTATGTATTTATTGTCTTTATATTTGTTGCTTATTCATTTATTGTTTTTATGTTCTCGTAGCAAGTGGCATGAAAAGTTTTGCGTCCACGGAAAGAATAAAATAAAATCTGGGATTCTGCCGCCCGAGTCAGCGGTGGTGTTGCTCCCGCGTGCATTAATAACCTGGAGGTGCGCCATTACGTGCACTGTATAGTCACGTATTCTCTTTAAAAAAAGACGAATTAAGCCAGAAAGAGTTGCGTCCTTACCACGTTGTCATAACTAAGTAACTATAAGTGCGATAGATAATTTTCCTTAACCAATATACAAAATACAAACATATGTCGGATAGAATGTATAGTTATGTGCATCGAAACTTGGCCACTAAAACAAGCACATATAGTTTTAGGGTTTTATATTTAATTCCCATATATAACTATACGTACGGTGAATAGTTTTTTTTTTTAACCATTAGAAAGGATAAACTTGAATAGATGCAAATGCACGGGAATCCTGAAGTGCCCCTAAAACAAGCATATAAGTTGCACGGTAATATGTTTGATGCAGCACATGTGTATATCTTCTTTAACAAGGACGGCATTTGCGTGGAGAGGATATAAGTTTGCGTCACGAGTCTGTAGGGAAGTGATTATATTTACGTCTGCAGAAACTCTAACAATAACTTCAGGGCTCAGTATTCCTGTATGTTAGCCGTATTGTTTTCCATGGCGTGGCGTGGACGGGAAAGGCAGGTAATGTGCTTGTGAGCTTTGCCAATGCGTGTAAGGATGAACACCCCCTTCTCTGGTTCTTCCACTGTAAAATAAACGAGCGTGGCGTGAACAGACTTGCAACTTACTCCAATATTAAAAGGTCCTATCCTTAAGCCATTCCCTTGCGACCAGTTCCCACAGTATTAGTCAGTCAGATTCCTGATGTAACGGACTGTGATTATAAGCTGCCGTTGGCCTTTGAATTGTTAATAGCTAACATTTCTCAGTAAGGGAGAGCTTGGAAAAAGGCCGTTGGAGTACCCTTAACAAACATATACAATATCAAGGGACTACTCTGGCTATCGTCTCCTTAATAATATAAATAAATGCCGTGAGCTGAAAAGATGAAAAATTGCATTATCAGAAGTCGACGATGAACTTGCTGCACTAACTCATGATTAATTGGTACAAGGCTCATTATTTTCGTATATGTCAGTCACCTGTATCCTCGCAGCGGCAGGACTGGGTGAGCGTGGCGGGGACAGGAAGGGTTGTAAATGTGCCCGTGAAAGTTTGCGGCAGAGGCGGCGGCGGCGGCCTTCCTTCCGTGGCAGTTCGCATCACGGGGAACGGACGGGAGGCGCGGAAGGAGGGTAGAGGGGATGCGACGGGGTAAGGGGCGTGGCGAGAGGAGCAGGAGTAGCAGGGGGGAGGTGAGGCAGACGAGGATGAGGGGTGTGGTGTGTTGGGGAGGGAGGGCGGGGCAGCGGGAGGTCCCTGATCAGCAAGTGACACCAACTTTAAACGAACGAGAGAACTTTGGTGAGGAAGAAAGACGGAAAACAAGGTGATTAGCAGAGCAAGGAGAGGCTCTTGTTGGGTCGTCCGGGCAACAGTGATTAAGAGGCAGGTACAGACCGCTCCTGCTGCTTAAGACACGGAGGGTGATATGGCGTTAGGTAAGGAGGAGGAGGAGGATAGGAAATAGATTAGAAAAAGGAGAAAAGAGAATGAGGATGTTGATGAAGAGAATATGTTGCAGTTCGTTAAGGCGTTGACTATTATTTTCATTTTTACTTTATTTCACATTTTCTTCTCTCCTTTTTCCTATTCTTTCTTCTTTGCTCTCTCTTCTGTTCTCTTGTAATTGCTTTGTTGTTATTGCATTTTTCTTCCCATTCTCTTTCTTTCCTTCTCCATTTTCTCTCTCTCTCTCTCTCTCTCTCTCTCTCTCTCTCTCTCTCTCTCTCTCTCTCTCTCTCTCTCTCTCTCTCTCTCTCTCTCTCTCTCTCTCTCTCTCTCTCTCCCACACACACACACACAGAGCAGATGAAGAAGAAAAAAATGTATAACAAATGGCGTAGATTGATGTCCTTCCAAATGTTAGGAGAGTTAATTACTTTGATGAATTATTTTGCATTTCCAAGAAGGGAGCGACGGAGGCGGCGGTGGTGGTGGTAGGTTCTGCGACATATCTTGAGACAGACGTCCACACTGATGATGATGAGGATGAGGATGAGGATGAGGATGAGGAGGAGGAGGAGAAAGAGAAGGAGAAGGAGAAGAAGAAGAAAAGGAAGAAGAAGAAGAAAAAGAAGAAAAAGATGAAGAAGAAGAAGAAAAAGAAGAAGAAGAAGAAGAAGTTTAAAAACACACAAGTACGATAATAACAATGACGGTGATAATATCGAGTGCACATTGAAAACCTATACCCTTACAAAGCCAAACTTATAACTGATCTCTTAATAACATATAACAACCCTATTTAACGTCTCCTACACCTGCAAAAGTTATCATGAGTAAGACGGAATATAGTTCAATACGCAACCACGATCCTGTGTTTACAGAATTATTAGTAGTATGTGTACAGACTTATTAGCAGTACAAGAAATGCCAAAGTAGGTTGAAGGTACAGTGGTCATGGTGGTGGTGGTGGTTTGTGCATGGCTGGCAATGGAAAGTGGACAGAGTGAGCCCCGTGAGTCGCTGCGGGCCTGCTGCTGCTGTTGGTGTCCCTGGCCGTCACTTGCCGCCTCCCCTGACTCCCTCCAGCGCTCCGTGATTAAGCCGTTTAGTGGGGGCATTGCAAGCACGGCCGCCAGTCTGCTTGTCGATTACGCGGAGGCTACAGTTTAGGCGGGTCGCTTATTAATTAATTTAGTTACTTCACTCCATCCTAACGTAAGAGAATTTTAGTGTTGGTTAGAGCTGTCAGGTGTCTGGAGGGGATGACTGGGGAGTTTGAATGTGGGTTGCTTTCTGGATGATAGCTGAACGAAGTGATCTGATGGTTTATATATGAATTAGCTACTCAGTGGAACCGTAAGAGAATGGTGGTGTTGGGTGAAGATGTCTAAATGTCTCGGGGGATGGCTAGGGAGGGTGTGTGTTCCTCGGAAAGGTAACCAAACGAGTGGATTTGAGCGCTTGTAAATTAATTTGGAACTCAGTGGAAGCATAAGAGAACGGTGGTGTTGGTTGGAGTTGTATAGTGTCTGTAGGGGATGGCTTGGAAGGGTGTGTGTGTGTGTGTGTGTGTGTGTGTGTTTTTCGGAAAGGTAACTGAATGAGGTGTTTTGAACGCTTATATATGAATTAGTTCCTTATGTCTTGTATTCAGGAACATCAAGACGAGCACCAAGGAGCATCTCACACCTCTCCTATCCTTTCAAGACACTTCTCCACCAGAAACTAACCTCTCTTCTGGCCTCTCGTTCTCATCTCTTCTGTCGGAGCAGCGTCTATAGCTTTTTTGTGGTTGTTACTGTTACTGTTACCCTTGAGCTGCCTCCCTTGCTGTTACAAATAAAACCTCTGCATCGTTCGGTCCTTCCTGCAGCCAGAACGTCATGAGTGTTTGTGTTCGTGTACGCTGAGGCGATGCACGGGCTTGTTAGGAACGGTACAAGTATTTCTTCATCCGTTTAGTGTTGTGTTGCTCGTGTTTTGCCGTCGAGAATCGTGAAGTCAGTGGCAGCAGCGTTTGGGTTGTCCTCGTTCGTTCCGCTAATTCTGTTTGGCGGCGGCGGCGGCGGCGGACGTGTTGATTGCGTAAAGGGAACGTCCGACAAAACACCCAACCTTCGCTTTAAAAGTTGAGGTATTACTGGATCGCCTACATATGTTCTTGCTTTATTTGTATACATGTAAATGCTGCATGAATCACGACGTGTGTGTGTGTGTGTGTGTGTGTGTGTGTGTGTGTGTGTGTGTGTGTGTGTGTGTGTGTGTTTGCATTTGTTTTAACAATATATATTCGCAGCATATGATATTCGAGGAAGAGGAGGAGGAGGAGAATAAGAGGAAGCAACAGACAGCATACATTTATAACTTCTCGAAAGGTTTCAGTGTTGGGAATGACAAAATAAATGATGTTTTGCTTAGGACACTTCCACGCTCCACAGACTGTATTCGGCAGCCAGGAATGGTTTGGACTCGCTACATGAAGTGGGCGAGGAGGAGAGAAAGGGGGAGGGGCGTCACGGGGCTACTGGGAGAGGTAGAGATTGAGGTAAATGCTATAAGGGGGGGAAAGAGAAGAAATAAGCGGAGGAGAGAGAGGGAGAAGATGGTCACGCTGCGGCTGAGAGAGAGTCAGAGATAGAGAGAGAAAAGCGACGAAAATGGCATGGAAAAGGAATTAGGAAGTGAGGCGTGGATGGTTACAGAGAGAGACAGAGGGAGAGAGGGAGGCGTCGAGGGGTATAGGAAGAGAGGGGGAGAGAGGGGGAGAGAGAGAGAGGAAGGGAGGGAGGAAGGGAGGGGGCCTAGGAGGGAAACACTGCCCCCTCGCCTCCCGGAACCCACAAGGACGCTCGCCACTGCCACTCTGACTAATGCAGAAAGTTTCGCATTGAGATTTTCACAGGTCGCTCCGCCCCCACGCCGCTGGTTTATGAGGCTGTTTGTTACCTACGGGGGGTGGGGGGAGGGAACTAGAGGCCGCGTGTGTGCCTTGAGGGGGGGAGGGGGGCGGAGCAGCCAGGCGGGTACCACTTTATTCCCACCGTCAAGTAACATGAAGGTGAAATTGTATAGTTAAGAGCCTCGTGAATGTAAAGTCTCGACCCGCTCCATGGAGAAGAGCACCCGCCGGAGAGCATGTTAAAGCTTCTCGGTGTACGACCCCCGCCGCCGCCTCACACGCCAAGGCTTACGTCCTCAAATAGCGCTGATTAAGGCGCCGCGTTGACGACTCCGCCGCCTCGGCCTCGTCAAACATCGTTGTGCTGAGCAGATCCGGCTGGGCGGGGCGGGGGAGGCTCGCGGCCCAAGGTGGAGGATTAATGGCTCAGCGCCGCCGCTACTGTGTCTAGTGTTAACAGTTTACTCGTTAAACAAAGCAGTGTGAAATGCGTGTGCTGAGTGTCGCTTACTGGCGGGGCTGGCGAGGAAGTTTAGTTCTTGTGAAACCGTGTAAAGGACGTGAGGGCCGCAGCGCACGAGCCGGGTGTTTGGGGCCCTTGTGGCGGCCTCGGTGGAAGGATTACCACGGGGCGTGAGCCGAGAGGGTTTAGCGTGTAACTATGTGAGTGATATTTGTATATTATTAATGTCATAGTCATTCAACTTTATAAAAATGTGTTATATAGTTATTGTTTTTTGGTGCTTCCTGTGGTGGTGTAAAATGTTTGGCAGGGTGGTGCTGAGGGCCATAGGTGAGTGTTGATCGTGAGCACGTTAAGTCCCTTCTCACAGCGGCTGTCTCCCTTCTCCGGCAGGTGGCGTGGATCGCCTTCGACAAGTCTGCCATCCTGACGGTGCAGGAACACGTCATCACACGTAACCCGCGCGTCAACGTCACCTACGACGGCCACCGCACCTGGACGCTGCACCTGTCCCGCGTCAACGCCTCGGACGCCGGCACGTACATGTGTCAGGTCAACACCATCGTGGCCAAGAGTCAGTTCGGGATCCTCAACGTGGTGGGTGAGTACCTGACGAGTGTTTATTTTCTTATTTACGGTGAGGCGGAGAGCAGGTAAGAACACCGAGCTTCCTGTACTTGCTCGGCCGTGAGAGTATTGCCCTTTGTTGTTGTTGATTGTGTCATCTTTGCTCACGTTCCCGTAAGGTCCTGCCTGACGTGTTTATTTGGGTGAGGCTGAGGCAAAGGACAGGTAAGGCGCGGCGCCCCCTCAGCTGCCACGGCTCTGATAGTTATCTTCTGTATGTTGTTGCTGGCTGGTGTTTACGTCCCCCTAAAAAATCTTCTCACGTCCCTCGCAGCCAATTCTTTAATTCTGAACCATATTATTATTCCTCCATCTTGGGGTAACGTCTGCTCCCCTCACCATCAAACCCTCCCACACTATGTCTCTCCTAGCAAAAATCTATTCCACTGTCGCTAGTTTATTTTTTTGGAGACACTCCATGAATTAGTAAGTATTTATTTATATATTACCGAACAGTAGCACTTTTCCTGCTCACTGAACTTGGTGCCTCTTTTAAACGAGACTTTCAATAAGCAGGAAAAGTGTTACTGGTCGGCAATATATAAATAAATGATTACTAATTTATGGAGTGCCTGTTCAAGAGTCTCGTTGAAAAGTCACCAACGTCCCATTATTTAAACTCTTCTGGCGCGTCTTCTATGCATCGCCACACTTCCGCGGTGCTCCGGGAGAGTCGAAAAACTGGCGTTTGTTTGAAAAAAGACAAGACCTTTTATTACGCCCTGACCCAAGAACACGAGGGGAAAGGTGGCCCGTTGATCATGGATTATGCAGAAGACGTCGTCAGGTTCTCTATCGGTGAAGTTTTCTTCGGCACGAATTGTTAACAAGGTGAAGGGACGGGAAGGGAGGGCGGGAGGGGAAGGGAGTGGGGTGACAGGGGGGCGAGGAGGAGGCTGTGTGTGTGGTAATTGGTTTTCCGAAAGCAAGACACGACTCTGAAACACACTTGCCGCAACACTCCACAAGTAGTTCATCAATGACACGCGTCGCCTGCAGCGCAGACACCCACACCCACACCCACCCACAACAGGAAGCGAGGAACGACGCATCATCATCTGGGATCATTTTATACCTTCCTTGCGAATTTTCCTCGGCTGTAATGGTGTTGCGTGAGGTCATTGCTATCTGTGTCACCCAAAGCACAAATCAGTTCGATCTGTCCGCGATACTGATGAGTTAGGTTTAATTCCGATTATATTCAATTTTGTCCTGAATCACTGGGCGGCCCCTAAGCCCACCAGCCTGATAGGGCATCTGGGCAATCTTAGCTTGGGAGCATCAAGGCGACAAAGACAGGAACTAGCCGCCTACTCCATGTCCGGATGGTTCAGGACATGTGACGCTGGTCCACTTGATTTTAAACTCGTGAAAGGATGGCACTCAAGCCTTACATTAATTGACACGCACCACAGCGCCATAAAAAAGCTGCACCACGTCACGTTGTTATTGCGAGGGCAGCTTTATGACTCCTGTGCCCACGTTGCCACGCATCGCCGCCAGCCGCGTGCACACCTACAGCAGCCAACACAAACTTGAGCTTCACACCCTGGCTGGAAGCTCCCAGGCAGAGCGACACTCAATTGTGCCCCCGGACTGGTGGCTCCTGAAACTTTGTGCATACGTTTAGCAGGCAGTGGGAGGCGCTGGCGTGGGTTAGCCGCCTCACCCACCACCTATTCGTACATCCTCCTTTGCCAGGACACGAGAAAGGCCTACGTGGACAGGTCTGCCGCCCCGCTTGGATGCTGGACGTACATAACGTATCGCGCAAAACTTTTAAGAAACTGTTGTGTGTAGCTCTGGAGAGTATTGAAAATAGTATAGTTACAGATAAACTATTACTAGGGATAAGATACGGTTCAGATGCATTGATATTATCGCCCCATTCGTCCAAACAAGCTACACGTTGCCATAGTACAGTTCCCTTGACAATCATCGTGTGGTGACGGCGCGCGAGCCCCAGATCAAAGCCATCTGCCTGCAATGTCCGCCTGGGCCTCGGCCACACGGAGGCGGCGGCCCTGTCCTCGTGTGGCTGCAGCGAGCCAGAGCGTCGCGTCAAGGTTTTATTCCGTTATCTGAGGGACAAGTTACGCCATCACGCGTCAGGGAAGTTTATTCTCGCGCATGCCGGCCGTGGACGTGTGTGTGTCGGGGCGAGGGAAAATATCGCCTCGCCCCGCCGTCACTCCGACCAGCCATCGGACGCGACATGCACGGCCGCCTCCAAAATGCATCCAGACAAGTTTGTGTTAATATGTTACTTGGTGTCAGTGGCTGCCGATCTACCTTCATGTACGTCTGTCTCCTTGCGGAACGATAGCTGTTGAGGGGTACAGGTCCGTATTATTAAACTCTTCGGAGCCTTACTACATCTATTTAAAAAGGATCTCGCGAAGGTTCCCAGAGTTTTCATTGACGGTCATATGAGCCTAGCAGTAGTTTTGCAAGGCTTTCGCGCTATGAAAGAGAAACCACTCATGACAACCCGACGTGCCTCCTAAAAAATAATCGTAGCAAGAACACGAAAAATGATAATACAATGTCACAGTAACTCGTACCTTGTAGAGTCTCCCACCCTTCCAGCTCTTACGGCGTGAAGGCGCGGGCAAAGTGATCAAGTTAGCGGTAATTACTCACTCTGAGGGCAAAGCAAAGTGCCGGAGACTCACTTTTCTGTGAGCGCCGCGCCTCCACATTAGCCTCCTGTGTCCGGGGCGTGCTATAGGCCTGCGAGCCCTTTGAAGAATAATTAGGAAAGACTCCAGAACGTGATACAACCTTCCTTCCTAACGCAGGCAGCTCCATATTAATCATCATGAAGTTAGTTTGAATTTCAACATATACACACGCACCCTCCTCCCCCCCACACAGAGCCACCACTACCCTCCTTCTCCCCTCTCCAATACAAGCCCAACAACAAGAAACTTCATATCTCATCTCTTGCCAAATCAGCTACCTCAAAAAAAGAAAAAAACACGTGTCCGGAGCAGGCAGGTAACAGGTGTTGTCGAGCGATGAGGTAAATAGAGGAGGCAACACCCCGGTGGCTCCCGAGCGGCCAAACTTTAGGCATTAGCGTGGCCTTGGACGGGCGAGCAGCGGCGATGTAAAGACAAGGGACGGACGGGGCGAAGGGGGAAAGAGAGGTGTTTAGTGGGTGGACTATAGGGCTTAAACAGAGAGGTATATCGAGAGAGAGAGAGAGAGAGAGAGAGAGAGAGAGAGAGAGAGAGAGAGAGAGAGAGAGAGAATGTCTAGTGGGTGGACACGAAGTAGGTGTAGAAACGTAAAGTAACGTGCTTAAAATAGATATAAAGAAACGTTAACGAGATTATATGTGTGTCATTCCTCATGGTCTCCTCACGTGCTGGACTTGCGATCACCAAGCCAGTTCCGTTCCCTCCCCGAAAGAACTTGAAGGTACTTATTGAAGGGTTTGGGGAGCGGTGTGTGTGTGTGTGTGTCTGTGTGTGTGTGTGTGTGTGTGTGTGTGTGTGTGTGTGTGTCTGTGTGTGTGTGTGTGTGTGTGTGTGTGTGTGTGTGTGTAAAACGTCATATAGAAACAAAAACAAAAAGAGGAAAGAAATCATGGCACAGCATTCACGGACCAAACCCAAAAAGAAAATACACAAAGAAATGCTCTGAAAATAGAAGTCACTCCCACCCTCACTAAGAAAATAATAATAATAATAATAATAGCGAAAAATGTGACAAAAAGCATAATAAAAGGGAGAAGAGAAAACGCAAAAACGAGCTGCACTAACGAAGGCCGCGAGAATGAAAGGGAAAAAGACTTGCTGGAATAACTCGAAAATATAATAGAAGCGAATGGAGGAAAATTATGTGATTCGCGTGGAAGGCAGAAAAGTAAGAGAGGGAGACAAAAATCTACCTGCGAAAATGTGGAAGAAAATTGCAAACTAGAATAGATTTAAATGCAATGAGAGAAAGAAAATAAAGCGATTTGAATTCCAAGCATAAAAAGAAGGAGAATAAGACTAGCAGCGAAGGAGAACGGAAGAAGGAGAAATACAACTATGCGAAAATGAGGGAAATAAAATAACAGGAATAGGATGGATGGATAATAATTGTGAGTTCTGGAAAGTTAAAGGATCTAGATGGATAAAGAAAATGTTAGAGAAAAACACAAAAAAACAGCCTCGAAAATACAGAGAATACAATATACGTGAATAGGTTGATATCATTATACAAAAAAGTTGCAAAATGCTTGAGTGATTCACAAGTAAGATAAAAATATAGTGTTAAATGTAGATAGTAAGGGAGAAAATTGCAGATATCCGAAAAGAAACACACACACACACACACACACACACACACACACACACCACACCACACCACACCACACCACACCACACCACAACACGACACAACAAGCAGGATACACTAATAAGGTTTTGCATATAAGGGAAGGAAGATCTAAGGTTGATTGTTGATAAGAAAAATAAGTCTATACACGTTACTCACACCTTTCAATAACAAAATACAATAAAAAACTCACTAATAGTCAAGATCGAGGCAATAAGGTCGTGGGAGGAGAAAGATAAGGAGGGGCGTTGTCTCCTCTCCTCGGAGCGAATGTTGATGGTTAAGAAAAACTTGAGTATTCACGGTTGCCCGCCATCAAGGGCCCGCGTGCCTGAATCAGCCGCGACCTGAATCACTGATGTTTTCTTCCGCGAGAGGCGAGAGGGGAACGAGGAGGAGGACGAGGAGCAGGAGGAGCAGGAGGAGGGGTCGTTGCGAGGCGGAATAATGTTAAATGGAGCAGAATGTTTTGTGGTTTGCAGCGTTTTGGTGTCAGGGAGAGGCTGGTGCAGAGGGACAATAGTAGCAGAGTACGCCGGGGAAGGAGAGTGTGGTGTGTCGGGGAGTAACTGCTGTACTGGGCCGAGGCTTGGTTAGGTACACCCAGGCTAGGCAGGGATGGGCGGAGCGAGGCCGGCCGAAAAGTACAACACTGGAAAAAAATGGAAAAATGCAAAGTTCAGTGAAAGAGGAAACGGAGAAATTGGTTTAAAAAGGAAAGACAAAAGTTGGAAATAGTGTTCAGCTTCAGTAAATTAAATAGAAATTGAGAGAATGCTAGAGAATAATCCGGCAAGAGAAAACAATTGAATAAAAGACAAAGGAAGGTACAATAATCAGTAGAAAGGAGAAGGTAGACAGTGAAATTCTCATTGACAAACAAAAACATAAAGAAGAGTCAGAAAATATTTAGCAGTGGAAAAAAAAGAAAACAGACGAGAAAAAAAACGGAATGCCTTGTGAAAGAATATAGAGGAAGAGAAAAATCTAGCAATGATAAATGACGAGAAAATACTTTGTAGTTACTAAATGACAAACAATAAAGTAAAGAAAGGCAGATTAAAATTTAACAGTGGAAGACAAGAAAGTAGATTGGGAAATATAGAGTGACAGGCAAAAAATATAGCAAAAGCGGGAAAATTCAGCAGTTAAAAAATAAAAACTTCTTGGGCAAAAAAACAAAGGAAAGGCGAGAAGGGGAAAATTTATGTGAAAAAGAAAAAAATAAGACTAGGAAATAGAGTGACAGGAACAATAATATAGGGAAGGCAGGAAGAATTTTAACAGTGAAAAAAATATTAGGAAATACTTAGGATTTACAGAATGACAAACAAAGAAAAAGTAAAAATAGCAAAGGAAAATAGGAGAAAAGACAGAAAATGATATTGATAAGGCAGGGAAAAAATGACAGAAAAAATATTAGAAAATACTTAGGAATTACAGAGAGAAAACAAAAAAATAATAAATGAAAATGAAATACAGGAATAATTCAGCCCTGGAGAATAAAAGGAAAGACTAGGAAAATACAGACTGACAGACAAAAAGCATATATAGGAGAAAGGCAGGAAAACTTAGCAGTGAAATAAAAAAAACTAAATAACGACAACAAAAGAATAAATGAAATACAGAAAAAAATTACCAGTAAGAAATAACGGAAAAGACTTGAAAATACAGACTGACAGACACACAATAAATAGAATAGGAAAGGCAAGGAAAGTTTTATCAGCCGGTGGAAAGGTTGAAAAAAAGGACGACGAGGAAAAGAAATTTGTAGTTACCAGAGAAACGCCAAAAAAAAAAGAGGAAAAAAGCAGAAAGGGAAGTTCTTTGAAAGTAAAGGTCTAGTGAATACGTCATGTTGTTGTTGTTGTTGTTGTTGTTGTTTTTGCTGTTCTTTATAGTAGTAGTAGTAGTAGTAGTAGTAGTAGTTGTTGTGGTATTAGTGGTGGAAGAATGCGAATGAAAGCAACACACACACACACACACACACACACACACACACACACACACACACACACACACACACACAGTCCCCCCTCCCCCCGCACACATAGACCCCCCCACACACGCACCCTTCCTTCAACTCCCACCCCCACACACAACATACAACCCTCCCTTCCCCCACCTCCGAGCCACCCCCCCACCCACAACCTCCCCTTTCCCCCCTCACACACACACCATGTATTATTCACTCCGTCCTCACACGTTCACTCCCCGATGTATATTTCTTCCCCTCCGTGATTTTAGGCTTTCCTGCGCATGCCGATTCATGATGACTCAGTTCCGCTCTTCTTTTTTCATAACTTTTTTTGATGATTTGATTGACGGTCAGCGGGCGCCAGGAAAAAGGGTGAAAGAAACTGTAAAGCCATGAGAGAGAGAGAGAGAGAAACAAATCGACAAACAAACAGACGGACATACAAAAACAGCCTGAGAAATAGATATACAACATACACAGACAAAAAAATACAATCAGACGAAGGAACGAACACACACACACACACACACACACACACACACACACACACACACACACACCGATAGATAGACAGAAAATAGATATAAAGAGAGATAGCCAGACAGAATGTGTGTGTGTGTGTGTGTGTGTGTGTGTGTGTGTGTGTGTGTGTGTGTGTGTGTGTGTGTGTGTGTGTGTGTGTGTGTGTGTGTGTTGTCTTGCATTCTTTTTCCTACACAAAACTTTTTCTCCTCTCTCTCTCTCTCTCTCTCTCTCTCTCTCTCTCTCTCTCTCTCTCTCTCTCTCTCTCTCTCTCTCTCTCTCTCTCTCTCTCTCTCTCTCTCTCTCTTTGTTCTCTTAGCATTTTAATTTCTTTCTCTCTCATTATTCTCTTTTTCCGTCGTTGCATTTGTTAACGAACGAAAAAAAAATTGGGCGTTGACAAAACATATTCAAGTATACGAGGCTTATACTATATATTTTTTCCCTCTCGTCAATTTTCTGTATTGCTTCTCATTGTTGTTGTGTTGTGGTTGTTGCTGGCGATGGCGGTGGTGGTGATGGGGTAGTGGTGGTGGTGATGGTGGTGACGGTGGTGGTGGTTTTGGTGTCCCACGCATTCACTTGTTTTTCGTCTTCTCATTAATATTTATAAATGCTTTTCGTGGCTGTTTTTTTTTCTGTTCGCCAGTCGTCATAATTATCAAGAGTGCAGTTCGTTCGTTCTTCTCGTATGATATTTTCTTTTGTCTCCGGAAGCTCTCTGGCTGGAACCGTAGGAAAGACATGGAACGTGAGAATGGTAGAGAAAAACATGAATGAACCGCAACAGATTTTTTCGACGGTTTGCGAATGCAGAAAACTAACTTGATAATAGTAGGTGATATACGGGAAAAAGTCTTATGGTAGTGGTAGTAGTAATAGTAGTAAGAACATAGTAGTAATAGTAGTAATAGTAGTAGTAGTAATAGTAGTAGTAGTAGCAGCAGCAGTAGTATTAGTATTAGTAGTATTAGTATTACTATTATTAGTAGTAGGAGGAGGAGAAGGAGGAGGACGAGACAGACAGTCAGAGAGAGAGACAGACACACAGACAGACAGACACACACACACACACACACACACACACACACACACACACACACACACACACACACACACACACACACACACACACAGCAGGAAATGATAACGCGGAAGCTCGGAGCGGTGGCGGAATTTGTTTAAACACAGAAAAATGAATTCATTGGTAAATTACGTGCAATAAAATATCTCAAGCAGTTTATTTATTAGTTATCTTGCATATACTTATTCCGCTCTCTGTCATTTTACCGCTGGGATCGTTTTATTATTATATTCTGTTACTTTTCCTTCTGTCTATTAATCTATTTGCCCTAGATATTCGAATGACGAGTAGGAGTGAAAGTGGACTTCGCAGGTCACCTTCACCTTTTTAATTGAATCTGATAATGCTCTTGTAAATTCTGTCTCCTACTTGGCTGTTATTTTCCTTGGTGCTTCATCGTCACATGCAGCTTGTCTTTAAAATCTATCGCGTCTTATCATATTTTCATCCTTCCCTTTATTTTCTGGGCCTCGAGTCGGCGGGTCGGAGGTCGCGAGCCGGACTGAACAAGCGGAAAAAGATAAAAGATCAGGGCCGTAATTAACGAAGCCCTAGGAGCCGCAGGTCTGTCCGGGCTTATTATCACACACCCCGCCGCCCCGCCCTGCCCCCTCCCTCTCTCTCGGGCGTTGAAGGGAAGAAGCCGGGCGGTGGTGGCGAGGTGGCGGCGAGACAAAACACCTTTTGTCGCTCTTTGTTTTTGAGGGAACTGTGGAGTGTGTGTGTGTGTGTGTGTGTGTGTGTGTGTGTGTGTGTGTGTGTGTGTGTGTGTATATCTGTCTTAATCTTTCTCTCTATCTATCTATCTTTCTATCTATTTATCTATCTGTATTTGTCTATCTGTCTATCTGTCATCCTTTCGCCCTCTATTTCCTTCTCCTTTTTTGCTATCTTAAGTATACGGTCATTATTTACTCGGATTCCATTGTTATTGTTTGTTTGTCATAGCGACGTTCCTGTCCAACATCACCTTGCTGTATAAACGGCTGGACGAACTCTTGAAACCTTGATATTTTCCACTTGTACTGAAGAGGAACAAGAGTCAGGTATTGTAAGGGGAAGACAGAGTGACATCCATGCTCTCTTCCTTCGTTACTTCCTTCTTGCCTTACCGTAGTGGCATCCCAATATAAGAAACAAAGCTCTTTTCATAAGCGACTTGAGAATCCTATAAATCCTTCTTAATCATCCTGTGTTTTAAATAGAAATGCAAGTCAGGTATTGTAAGGGGAAGAGAGAGTGGTGGTGTCCAAGCTCTTATACATCGTTATTTCATTCCTGCCTTATCGTAGTGTCATCCCCATACAGCAGAAACCTAAAGTCTTGTTATCAACGACTTCAGAATCCTATAAATCCCTCTTAATCATCTTGTGTTTTAAATAGAAATGCTGCAAGTCTTATCGTTGAAGCGACCCCATCCATCCCACGGCAAGACTCCTGTTATGAACGACTTGGCTGTTCTTTAAAGCCTTCATATTCGTCTGCTGCCTTAAAGAGAGATGCAAGTCAGGTGCTGTAAGGAAGGTGAAGGAAGGAAGGAAGGAAGGAAGGCGCAGTAGAGGCGACACGTCCATGGACTGCACCCTTCCTGCCTTCCTTCCTTCCTTCTTCCTTGCCTTATCTCCCTCACCACTCACGCAATGAAAAGTCAATATCGTCGCCGTGATGTCAATAAGAAAGTAATGAAGAGTCTTACGGACCATAACAGGGGAGGGTGACGCACCACCACCACCACCACCTCCGCGTTGCAGGCTGTATACATGTATAAGGAAAGCGCGTCCGTTGTCCAGTGTTAAGACATGATGGTGGTGGTAGTGTTGTTGTTGTTGTTGTTGGTGGTGGTGGTGGTGATGGTGGTGGACCTTGGTTAGGATTGTAAGGAGTTGTAGGAACGAGTTGTAACACACACACACACACACACACACACACACACACACACACATACACACACACACACACACACACACACACACACACACACACACACACACACACACACACACACACACACACACACACACACACACACACACACACACATACACACACACACACACACATGTATAACCATCCCTCACCCCATCACGGTCTCTCGCGCCACTGACCTCCTCGTCGAGTCTCTGCCCTCTGCAAAATGGTCCGCGTGGGCTCAATAGGACCATGCCAGGGAGTACAGGGCCATAAACTAAACACACACACACACACACACACACACACACACACACACACACACACACACACACACACACGTACACGCTTTTACCTTACTCTATGCAACTTCACACTTCCCTTCTTCCACTTCGCGTTGTTTCCCTTTCCCTTCCACCTTATCTTCTCCTCGTCTTTCCTTGCCTTGCCTTCTCTTCCTCTTCTCGCTTACAGCCGCCCAGTTTTCGCTTCTTCTCTTCATTTCGACACTTCATTCACACTTTGTTCCGCTTACGTCACTGTTTTGCACTTTCTTCAGCGTTTTATTTCTAGGCATCACTTTTTACTTCTCTCTATGCTCAGTACGTTTCTCCCCCCTCACGAAATCCCTTATTAGTACATTCTAACTCTCCCACACTTCCCTCATACCCGTCATACAACTCTTCTAAAGGTGACGTGACTGGAGTTCAGTTCTCTTTTCCTTCATTGTCGCCTAGTTGTGATCCTCTTCATATAAACCAAGCATAGTGAACCTCTTTATCATCTCCAGATCCCTGCATTTTCTTCGCCTGTCTTCTTGGCTGCAACTCGGTTCTTCTTATCATCATATTCTTCTTCCCTCCTCTCATTTCCTTCCACAGTAATCCCAACTTATACCCCACTCCTTCATCCCCTTCTCCTTGCTCTAGTTTACGTATTCTCTTCTTTCCATCCTCCATCCCTTCGTTCCAACCACATTGCGCGACACACACTCACATCCCCCCCCCCCACACACACACAGAGACCCTCCCTACACACACACACACACACGCACACACTTACACCCCCTCTCCCCATACACACAACATCGCCCGCTTTATGGGTCACAATGGCGTTCAGCTACGATTATTTCTGTCCCGTCAAGTCTCTGCAAAACACGGATACGACCCTCACTGTGCGATTTCCGGACGGCGAGCCACGCAAACCCGATGACCCAGAAGTAGGTGGTGGTCGGTGGCGGTAGTGGTGGTGGTCAGGCTGGGAAGGTTGTGGGTGGCTTCTATTACCGAGTGAGCGTTCCCATTCACACCGCGTTCTGTTAACCCCGTGGAGGTAGTAAAAGGCCGAAGCCAAGCCATAGTAACGCTGGGACTGGCCGGGGAAACAGGTCACGGGGATGGTTGTTTTGTCTTTCCCTTCCTCATAAACAGGTTGGGATCTTTGAAGAATCGCGGCCACATGTTAGTCAGACAGGAAGAAGAATGGGAGGGATTGGAATATGGTTGTGATTTCCCCGGCTGTGGTGAGTGAGATTTGTTGGCTCCGAGGCTGAAACTGACATAAAAGTACAGTAAATATTCAGGGAACTTTGATACTGTGGTGGTATTTATTTTTTTTAGTGATTTTGAAGTACTGATCGATTCCTGAGTGCATCGAAACTATCACTGTCTGTTCCGAGGGCGCTGTTCTTGATTGTGATTCCCCTTTTTCTTGTCTTTTCTTATATATTGATGTCACTGAGATTTGCTCCGAAGCCACGCGCAGAAAAATCATACTCTCCCATTGTAAATATGTTCTGTTTTGTAAGTTTTCCATTCATTTTAAATAGATTGTGTTTTGTGGACTTTAATTTTAAAGAAGTAGTGTCCTGTAGGCTTTTAATTTTTAGATAGTGGTTTGTGGGCTTTTCAGTTAATTTTAAATGATAATGTTTTGTGGTCTTTTCTTTTCCTACTGTTGTTTTGCCTTTGAACTGCCTCCTTTACCGTAAAAAAAATAGACTTTAGTAATACGTAAATATGTTTGTGCCTTTGTCTAACCTAGCATTTTCAGGGGTCATTGCCTCCTCCTACCCTCCACCGCCTGCATACTTTACTGGAAAAAAGACATTAGTAATAGGTAAATACGCTTGTACCTTGGTCTAGCGGCTCTAGCTTAACATTTTCAGGGGTCAGTGCCTTCTCCTTCCTTCCCTTCCCCCTTCCCCCTTCCCCTCCCATACTTTACTGTAAAAAAGGCGTTAGTAATTGGTAAATACGTTTGGGCTTTGTCTACCTTAACATTATCAGGAGTCAGTGTCTCCTCCTTCTCCTCATCCTCCTCCTCCTCTTCCTCCTCCTCCACTATAGTTTAATGAAGCATCGCCTGCACTTCTGCTTAGCGCATAGGCGAGGAAATGAAACTGGCTGTTTTTCGCATAATCCCCGTGACATGATGGCGGAGGAAATAAAACATCGCAAACCAAACGGAAAATTCACTAATGCTCTAAAAAATACTAATTGATTTTCAGTGCATTCTTTCGCTGAGGTCATTTTTGTTTTCAGACCGAACTGGAGACCCACGATACGAGTTATTAATTTTTTAACCTTTAGATAGACCCAATTAAGGTATCTCGATCATCTCTTCTGGTCATTCCAAGCACCATTAATCGATAACAGACATTCTCGAACACTTTTCTGCGTCAGTAAGAAGAAGAGAAGAGAAATATCAGTCTTAACATATGGATCAGACACTTGGCGCCTCAAAAATTATTATCTAGAGAGAAAGCCAAGCTGCTCATAAAGGGGAATTGGGAGAAATAAGCGACGCATAAACATGGAGAAGAAGCGAACAAAATAGATTAGATAAGACAAACGCTGAATATATTATAACGGCAATTAAGAATGAAAAATGAAGTTGGGGAGGTTATATCATGCTTAGTATTGATAAAACGGAGTGGTTACCCAGAAACTGTAAAGGTTAGGGCAATCACAGAGCCAGAAGAGATGAAAGTAGAGCATTTGCCGGAGCATGGTTAAGTTCACTAAAGTCGAATATAGAGGTGGATAACATTGGGAAAGGCCTTTATCTTATAGTGCAATGGGTAAAGCTTATGAGGATGATTCTATCTAACCATCTATAAAACCATTCAACCAATCCTACTCTCGCTTCTAAGGCTAACCAAGGGAGGTGTGGAGAGCATCTGAACTGTGCCGCTCCTACCTAACACTCGTCCCCCTCACCCTGCCCTGGAGAGCCCCTTATATCATTCAGACACTCGGGAGGGAGAACAGGGCATTTACTGGACGTGTGGAAGTTGACTAACACAAACTAAAGGCGGAGGGAGAGGCTGAAACAGGAAGACTTCAGGACCTCTTTTATTGGCAACTCTCCGCTGTCCACTTCCCACCCCTCCCACCTACTCTTTCTGCTTCCTCTGTTACTGTGTGTGTGTGTGTGTGTGTGTGTGTGTGTGTGTGTGTGTGTGTGTGTGTGTGTGTATTTATCTATGTATATATGCATCTCTATCTGTCTCTGTATCTATCTGTCTATCTATCCATTTATCCCCCCCTCACACACACACACACACACACACACACACACACACACACACACACACACACACACACACACTCAATATGTTGTTTAGTCCGCGTGTAGTCTGCGTCTAATGTCTCTTTCATAGCATCAAACTTTCATTGCGTCCCGCCCGCCGCCGACCCGCCAACCAATCCTCCCGACCCGATCTAACCCATCCCGACCCTTCCCTCCACCTCACGTCCCCTCTGCCGCCCGCTAACCACCCAACCCAGCCAACCTAACCCTCCCCTTCACCTCTTGTCCCTTCTGCCGCCCGCCACCCAACCCAATCTAACCTAACCTAACCTAACCCTCCCCTCTGCCGGCCGACCCTCACGTCAAATTTCACGTTGGAACAAAAGCGCATCGACACCCACCCAGCCTCTCCCTCTCTCTCTCTTTCTATCTACTGTCTCCCTCTCTCTCTTTGTCTGCCCGGCGCCGCGCAGAAGTCGTTTCCGCCCCTTCCACACCCCGACAAATAATGCGCCAGGTGTTAGGGATAGGCTCAATTATTTCCCCGTGTGTATTCCATTATGGACGGACTAATTGAACCTGTTAATCGACAATATGCGTCTCTTTATACATTGTGAAGGATGACTTGTTTATTTAGCGGAGTCAGAATCTCTCCCCCCTCTCCCCCTCCTCCTCCTTCTGCTCTCTCTCTCTTCTCTCCCTCCCTCCCTCCACTTCCTCTCTCCCACCCTTCTCTTCCCGCCTCTCTTCTCTTCCCTTCCCCATATCCTCCTCCACCCTCCCCCTTCTCTCCCTTCCTTTCCCTCCTACTACCGTCATTGCATTGGTCACTAAAGGCTCCTCTTCTTCCTCCTCCTACGTGTATTAAAGTATCCCAAAACACTAGTATAGCTCCCATCGACATGAAATAATCTGGTAACTTGCAATACAGTCGTGTCGCCGTGCAACATCGTCTCGGGGTGAAGTGGACGGAACCTTACAAGACTTCACGCGCGTCACAAATATTTATTCCTTTCCGTTGTTTTGAGGACACGTAACTGACCACCTAGATACTCGTGGATGCTGAAATAAGAATTAAAACACACTACTACAGTCTCCTCCTCTTCCTCCTCTTCCTCCTCCTCCTCCTCCTCTTCCTCTTCCTCCGCCATCACTCTCCTAGTTCCTTTCCTGATTGGCTCTGTCCCCTGTTTGTATGTTTGTTTGTTTGTTTCGTGTTCGTTTGGTCCGGCACAAGGACTTGTTAACTATACACACACACACACACACACACACACACACACACACACACACACTCACACGCACTCTCTCTCTCTCTCTCTCTCTCTCTCTCTCTCTCTCTCTCTCTCTCTCTCTCTCTCTCTCTCTCTCTCTCTCTCTCTCTCTCTCTCTCTCTCTCTCTCTCTCTCTCTCTCTCTCTCTCTCTCGGAATGGCCCTCTGATTGCTAAAGAAATCATCCTCAAATCCCTAGTGCGACCCTCCGTATCTCAACCCCGTTTTTCTCTTCTTTCCCTTAACAGGAGACAAACGCGTGGAATCCTCACCTTATCCCCACCTTTTTTCCTCGTCTTGTAATTATACCCGCTCGTTACGGCGCCTTGGTTGACACAGAGACCTGCAGACACAGCGGCCGAGGCTCCAGAACCTGAAAAAACTGGGCCATTACCTCAAGATTTGGCGCGTTGAGTCCCGTCTTAGCCCGCAAGGAACGGCCGCGAACCACAAAAATATGACGTACTGCGCTGAGCCCCAAAACAAAGGATTAGCGTCATTCTGCCTTAGCTTTTTGGAATGGGGTTAAGCGTCTTGTCCCTTGCCCTCTCTTTCCTTTCTTTTTTCCTTTCTTCCTCTTTCCATCGTCCTTTCTTCTCTTTCTTTCTTTACTTTCTCCTTGCATCGTCCTTCCTTCCCTTTCTTTCTTAGCTTTTTTCTTTCTTCGTTATTCCTTCCTTCTTTTTCACTTTCTATCGACTGCTTCTTTTTTCTGATTCTTCCTTCTCCTTCCTTCTTTCACTGCTCCTAATTTCTCTCCTCCCTTCATTCCTTCCTTCCTTCCTTCCTTCATTCATTCATTCTTTCCTTCATATCGTCCTTCCTTCCTTCATTCCTTCTTTCCTTCCTATCGTCCTTCCTTCCTTCCGTGTTTCCTTCCCTTCTTCCTTCCTTCCTTCCCTCACTAATTCTTTACTTTCTTCCTTCCTTCCTCCCTTCCCTCTCCATTCGACTGCCTCTCTTTCCTCCTCCTCGCTCCTTGCTTCTTGTTATTCCTCCTATAACTGTCTCTTCTTTCCTCTCTTCTCCATCCCTTCCTTCCTCCTCCTCTTTCTTCCCTTACCTCTCCAACGTTCTAGCTTGTCTGTTCTCTCTTCTTCTCTTCTATTTTTTTCTCTCATCCTTTCCCATTTCTCTCTTCTTCACATTCCTCTTCTCTTTTTTCTCTCCTCTCCCTTTTCCTCCTTCCACCTCTCCTTCCCTTATTATTTTCCTCTCTCTCTCTCCACCTCTCTCCTTTCTATCCCTTCTTCCCGTTCTCCACCTTCCACATTTCCTCTCTCTCTTTTCTTTCACTCTCCTCGCTCCACCTTTCTTTTTTTTCTGTTACTTCTCTTCCTTCTCTACCTCCCATATTCCTTTTCCTTATTCTTTCCTTCTGTCCCTTCTCTCCCTTCTCCACCTTCCACGTTTCCTCCTCCTAGTCTTTCCCTTTCCTCCCTCCAACTTTCCCCTTTTTGTTCCTTCTCTCCCCCACTATCCTCTCCTCCCCTCCTCCTACTCCTTCTTTACTCCTTCTTCTCTACTCCTTCTCCGCTTCCGCATCACCCTCCTCTCTCGGGCTACCCTCGTCACCCACACTGCCGGCACTTATCCTCGTCTCCGTCTCTCACTCTCTTTCTATCCACTCCTTTTCTAACCTCCTTAACTATCTAACGGTTCCTCCACTACATCACCTCATCAGCAGTTCTTGATTTCAGTATTAAAGCTAAGGATAAACATTATAATTCATGTTTTATTGGAGGTTAATTGTTCTTTAGGTGGGGTTCACGGATTTCTCAAGAGCTCTCGGAATGATGCAAGAATCTGGAAAATATTTAAGAACGTTGCGCTAAGGAATAAGGAGACCCCTGTATAGTTACGTGTCCACCGTTCAGCTCACCGCCACACGTTCTTCCGAGAAAGAAAAGAGAGAGAAATTTATTAATGCGGTTGTGTTATATATTTAAAACTTGTCTTCGGTGAAATTTTTCATGTGGAATTGTGTTTATCGTCCGTGGAGGCATGTGTCTGAGGTACTTTGTCACTGAATAGGGTCTATATCTCATTGTTGCTCTGTACCTTGCGTCTTTGGAGTGTGGCCCATATTCTCAAACATTTCGGAGCCCACACCCACACACACACATTTGGTAAGACTGATAGATGCTGTGTTAGTAGTTCCATAGGTAATTTTATGAGCTTAGCGGACGTTTTACATGACTTCTGCAACATGAAGGGTTAAAACGCCCATGAAAACCCAGTTAATCCTCTCTGTGGCCTTGGGAAGTAGTCGTAATGGGAACTCGAAACGTTTAAGAATATAGGCATGTGACCCTTTGTCCCTCTCTCTCCCTCTCCCAGTCTTCGGTGCAGGGAGGGAAGGAAGGCAGTAAGTAGCGTCGTCTGCTGATGCCTCGCCACTAACTTAGTAAAATTAACTCCGGCTACATTTTCTCTAATTGGTGGCGTCAGGGAGGCGAACTTTGCACTTCCCTTCTTGTAGTAGTTGTCTGTCTGTCCGTCTGTCTGTCTTTCCGTCTTTGGTTGTGTGGTGTGTGTGTGTGTGTGTGTGTGTGTAAGGGGGGCCCTGTCTGCCTGTCTGTATCTGTCTGTATCTGTCTTTATCTGTCTCTCTACTCTCTACTCTCTACTCTCTACTCTCTACTCTCTACTCTCTCTCTCTCTCTCTCTCTCTCTCTCTCTCTCTCTCTCTCTCTCTCTCTCTCTCTCTCTCTCTCTCTCTCTCTCTCTCTCTCTCTCTCTCTCTCTCTCTCTCTCTCTCTGATGTATAGGATGAGTCTCCCCTTCACACCATAACTTTGCTTCCATTAAAAAGTTTACCCGGTTAGGCCTCTTAGCGTGCGAGTCCCCATTATTTATCTTATCTCGCCTCGCTTCCGTCCCTCTTCATATACATATCCTTTTTTTAGCCACTCATTTTTTTTTGCGTCGAGGGAGGCAGCTCAAGGGCAAAAAACAAGGACTGGAATAAAGAGGTCCCCGCTAGACGCTGCTCCAACCACAGAACACAGAACGAGAGGGCAGAAGAGATGTCAGTTTAGGGTGGAGACTAGAGATGACTTGACTGATACTCGCCTATTGCTTGAATGGGTTGGTCAGTCATTAGCGTCATCATCATCAGTATTCTTATTATTGTTATTGGTATTATTGGTATTATTATTATTTTTTAGTGTCTCATGTTCAGCTTTCTTTATTTACCTCAACTATTTTTTTTTGTTTTGGTGTTGTTTTGTTTATTATTTATTTTTATGTTTATTTATCGTTTCCTTCCTCTCCTACTTGCCTGTGACCGTTGTTGTTGTTGTTGTTGATGTTAGTCTTGTCATTGTTATCATTATTATTATTATTATTATTATTATTATTATTATTATTATTATTATTATTATTATTATTATTATTATTATTATTATTATTATTATTATTATTATCCTTTTATGCTCTTTTTAACTCTTTCCCTCCCTCCATCCATCCTTCCGTCACTCTCTAACTCCCTCCCTCTTTCCTTCCTTCCTTCCCTTCCTCCAATCCTCCATTCCTGCCCCGCTTCCTTCCTCCCTCCTTCCCTTCTTCTCTCCCTCCCTCTTTCCCTCCCTCCTTCCCTCCCTTTCTCCCTTTCTGCCCCCCTCCCTTCCTCCCTCCTTCTCTTCCTCCCTCCCTCCCTCCTTCCGTATCCCAGCGGCTTTTGCATCATGAATTACGTTGACTTGTTTTTTGTTCTGTTGACACTGTTACATTTCACATTTTCCTTCCCCAAAGAGACACACAGAAAAGGTATTACAATAGTATACGTATGAAAGTCTGTCTATTTGCCTATCGATTTACATATATACCTCTTTGTCTATCTATCTTTTTTTCCATATCAACCTATTTGTCTATCCGTCTGTCTGCCTGTATGTATGTATATATTTATTTTGCCATGAAAATATAGAAGGTATAGATTTACGTCTCTATCTCTCTATATCTTTATCTATTTGTGTCTGCTTTATCTATCAGCTGCAGTATATGTTAAGGTACTTTCAAGCTAGCAACACATTATAGCTGGTATGACAACCCTAAGAGTACATAAAATACCAAGGAAAACTATAATACATTGTCGAAAGGCTCTTAGGTTCAGTACGACTATTTCCCAAGGCCACAGAGAAGATTAAGCGGGTTTTCTTTCGTGATTTTTCCCATTCAAGATGCAGAGGTCATGTTAAACTGTCACTAGGGTCACTAAATAGTCCTTGAAAACCCTAGGTACTTCTATGAAAAGCTTTTCAAACAGGCGAACTGAGGCGCCGATACATTTAGGAATACGGGCTCTACTCCCTTGCCTTCCCGACCTTATTCCTATGAGACAAAGAACAGTCAGAGATGCACCACCACGCCGCCGCCGCCCACCCGCCGCAGGGGAGCCGTGATTACACCGCCCCTGATTGTGAAGCCTCGTGGACGGACTTGTGTGATTTCCCTTCCTAGCGACGGCCGGCCTTTCTTTCTTGGCGTTCGAGATGCGTCTGTTTTTACCACATTATTAGAAGACAGCACAAGGGCCGGGAAAATTAGGCAGAAAAACCCCGACAAGTAATATTCCCTAGAATATAATTAGTAACATTAGAAGCCAACAGGAGGTTATTTATTCAGGCTCAAGAGTATCAAGAGATTCGTAGGTAAATTGTTTTTTCCTACTGTCTTTGTTGGAGGTCCATGGGGGTATTGAGGACACCGCACGGCATTAAATATAGAGCAAGTCTAAAAGGTATTCCGGGAAAGGCGGGTCGGCGCTGACGTGCACGCCTCGTACTGATGGTGGCACTATTTTTCACTGTTTTATATCCCTTCCTTACGGCGCCGCGCAGCATTTTTAGGACGCTCTCACTCTGCTGAAGACTGGGTCGTATTATGTTTTGTGTTATTTGTGTTCCTGTTTGGTTAATTTATATCAAGAAAACTATATGATTTTATATTATTTTGCTGAAGTCTCACGACACTAAAATAGGGCAATGAAGTTCTTAGGTACTGGCAGTGTAGGTCATTGGCCGCTGTTACGTCCACTGTATGATTGAAGGGATAGTTGTTTATGAATCTGTCAAGTTCGTCACAAGAGCCCCACACCTCCTCCTCAGTCAACAATCCTTTTCACGGCGCATAGCCAGGTTGCAAGGTCTCGTACGGCACCGTCACGTGCCACTGCCTTCCCATGGGTAACAAGTCTGAAACTTCTCTCGGGACTGAGAGACAAACTCACAAATCAGTCCTTTATAGATATTACTTTATTTCACTTATGTGTCATATACAATATGTATATAATACACACCCACACACACGCACACACACAAACACCCACACACACACACACACACACACACACACACACACACACACACACACACACACACACACACACACACACACACACACACACACACACCCACCCACACACACACACACACACCACACCTGCACCCACACCCACACCCTCACCACACACACACACAAAAAAAATGTAATCAGTTCCGGAACCTCTGCTATTGATACGTACACTACCGTGACGCTGGAAGGTGCCCAGGACTCAGGACTCAGGGCATTTCTTTCACAAAAGACGCATGGCAGTTTTTTTTGTCAGTTAGTATGTAGGACAGTTCTTTCAGTATGAACTCAAGACATTTCTTTCAGTGAGAATGAAGTGTATTTTTTTTTTAAGCAAGGACGCAGGATAGTTGCTTCAGTAGTTCTGTACATCAGTACTTAGAGATATTCACCTCAGTCACGCGCGGCAGAATTAGCCTCGCTGCATGTCGCCGCAGCGAGTGGGCGCGGTGCTGGCGTGCCGCGGGAGGCAGCGGGAGGCTGCAGGAGCCAGGAAGCAGGAGGCAGGAGGAGCCGCGGCGCGGCGTATTAGGACAGATTGCGGGGCTCCCCTCATATTGCCGGGAGTAAATTTTCCGGCGCGCCTCACCTGCCCGTCTGATCCGCCTGGGCTGACTCTATTTGTTTCCTGAATCATGACTTAATCCTCGCCGGGTAATACAGAACGCCACGCGGGGGGCAGGCACGCCGGGGCACCAGGGAGGGGCCAAATTCAAGGAACTTTAGAGAGATGAAGAAACATCACCTGGATCAAGGGATGTAAGGGAAGAGGGTCGTCAGAGTCAGGAAGAAATGCGAGTCTTGCCGCTGCCGGGCCGGGGCTGGCCGGGGAGCCTCGCCCCCCTCCACGTCTTGCACGCCACAATCAGTCACGCTTTCAGATTTTTATAAAAGTTCCGGAGAGTTACACACGTGCATGGACGGGGAGTTTCCAGCTGATGGCACGCCGGGTAATCCCTCTGAAGTTCCCTAGCTGGAATGCTGCCGCGTCCCCCGTCCCCGGCGAAGCCGCCTGCCGCCAGCGGCACGTGTTCCTTGTGTCGTCTCCCGGAACAATGCGGGGCGAGGTGCCGCTACCTGCCGCCAGCGGCACGTGTTCCTCGTGTCGTCTCCCGGAACAATGCGGGGCGAGGTGCCGCTACCTGCCGCCAGCGGCACGTGTTCCTCGTGTCGTCTCCCGGAACAATGCGGGGCGAGGTGCCGCTACCTGCCGCCAATGGCACGTGTTCCTCGTGTCGTCTCCCGGAATAGTGCGGGGCGAGGTGCCGCTACCTGCCGCCAATGGCATGTGTTCCTCGTGTCGTCTCCCGGAACAGTGCGGGGCGAGGTGCCGCTACCTGCCGCCAATGGCACGTGTTCCTCGTGCCGTCTCCCGGAACAGTGCGGGGCGAGGTGCCGCTACTTGCCGCCAATGGCACGTGTTCCTCGTGTCGTCTCCCGGAACAGTGCGGGGCGAGGTGCCGCTACCTGCCGCCAATGGCACGTGTTCCTCATGCCGTCTCCCGGAACAATGGCGGGCAGGTAGCCGTCGTTTTTCATCGGCGACGCTGCCCGTTACCTTCCTGGCCCTTAGCGACGTTATGAAGATTGTTGTGTACTAGTTTGGCGTAACCTAAATGGCCACTTTTCCTAAAATTATCCAAAGCTTTGATTAAAATTCCCGATCAAGTGGAACGCCACGAAGCATCAGTGGCCCTGAATGCCGCCTGACGCTACAGCTCATACAAAATCTTCACAGTTTTCTTGATACTTACTAACGAAGCCACGACACGGAGTTTGTGTTGAAACTTAATATTTATTTCTATATTTATTCATGGTATGTATTCTAGAAGACGCTTCTGCAACTCCCGAGAAGCTTTATTTTTCTTTAGAGGCGATGTAAAGGCCCGAAAAATATCAGTACAAGAGATAATTATCGTGTTTGTACACAGCTGCCTCCTCCACTACCTTACCGATGACAGCATAGCGTCACAAGGCCCGGCAGACACCGCTAACACTCATCATCAGGTCGTAATAAGTATATTTCTCTACACGTTCACAAAATGCTTCATAACTTATTTTTTTTATCTACCGCCGAGGCCACATTATTTTTTAGCACACAAACATTGAGTAGCAAATATTACCGTAATATTTTATGCTCGCGATCCTCTCGTGGAAGGGCAGCCGACACAATACGGAGGTAAAAACATGATGAAAACACCCGCTGAACACACACGACATTATTTTCAAAGTTTAATACCACGTGGGAGGGAGGAAGGGGCGGCCGCGCATGACAACAGAACCTTTTTTTCATCATTATATTACTTGCTGGTCGCCGGAAATTACCCTGAAATGAAACAACAAAATAATCAGCCAGAAATATAGAGTGAACATATTCCAATAATGTAAGTGTGTCATAACATGTTTATTCATTGTTTACTTATATGTATACCGTTGTTTTTTCTTAGATACTTAGATATTAACAGATAGACAGATAGTTACGTAGATTGGGTATGTAGATAAGTAGATAAAGAAGTAAGCTTGATAGGGAGAGAGGAGGAAGGGAAGAGGGAGGGAGAGAAGAAGGGAGGTAAAGAAGTAGACTTGATAGGGAGAGAGGAGGAAGGGAAGAGGGAGGGAGAGAAGAAGGGAGGTAAAGAAGTGGGCTTGATAGGGAGAGAGGAGGAAGGGAAGAGGGAGGGAGAGAAGAAGGGAGGTAAAGAAGTAGACTTGATAGGGAGAGAGGAGGAAGGGAAGAGGGAGGAAGGGAAGAAGGGAGGTAAAGAAGTAGACTTGATAGGGAGAGAGGAGGAAGGGAAGAGGGAGGGAGAGAAGAAGGGAGGTAAAGAAGTAGACTTGATAGGGAGAGAGGAGGAAGGGAAGAGGGAGGGAGAGAAGAAGGGAGGTAAAGTGGGCTTGAACATCCTTTTTTCGCCTCCTTTTTTTTTCTTTTCTTTATTTATATTTAATCATTCAATTTTTTCCCTATATTTGTTTTTTAATGCGTTATTTCATTCTACTTTTTTTCCTCTTTTCTTCCGTTTTATCTTTTCTTAAATTATCTGTCCCCCGTATCCTCCATTTCTTTCTTATATTTTCTTTCTATAGCTTCTTTCTTTACTTCATTGCGTATATTTAATTTTCTAAGTATATTCTACCTTTATTTCATTCTTGCTTTCCTTTTCCTTTCCTTTGGGCGTCGCTGTATTCTTAAATTTCCTTCTTCTTTTATATCTTACATTTCTCTCTTCTCTAACATCTTTTTCATGTCTCTGGCTCTTTAACTTATTGCATTTTCTCATGTCCTGCTCATGTACGTATACTCTAACTTTCTCTATCTCTATAACCTTCATATCTCTGGTACATCCTTCTCACGTTTCTTCTCTTTCTTCCTTAATTGCTTTTTTCATATCCAGCTCAGTATTTCCACGCTACAGTTCACTCCGTCTTCCCTCCTTCCCTTTCTCCTCGCGGGGCGTAATGTAGCTCTCTGCCTTGCTAGGAATGAGACGGTCGGGGCCTCGCTACTGCTTCAGGCCCGGAGACACAACACAGGAAGCTTGCATTAATTGTCCTCCGGCGAGCCTCGTGTTGCCTGACCTTGGCCCAGACCGAGGCGCTGCTGGTACTGCTGCCGCTAGTCTCAGTGTGTCCGCTCTGGGTTGGTCTTTTGTTTCCCTAACGTGGTTATCTGTGGAGGTGAACACACACACACACACACACACACACACACACACACACACACACACACACACACACACACACACACACACACACACACACACACACACACACACACACACACACACACACACACACACACACACACACATATACCTTTGCGTCCTGCTGTAATCTGTTTACATTTAAATTCTCGGACAAGAACGTGTGCGTAAACAAGTAACACACACACACACACACACACACACACACACACACACACACACACACACACACACACACACACACACACACACACACACACACACACACACACACACACACACACACACACACACACACACACACACACACACACACACACACACCTGGGAACGCCGCCAGACAAGAGCTCCTCCAAGAGTCGTTTTTCCTCATCGCCTTCAGCCCCGCCGGGAGAAGGGAAAGAAAGAAGCGGACGAAAAAACAAACTCCAGGTGCTGTGAATAAATACCATACGCTTGATAAAGACTCCATTAAGGGTCGCGGCATCCATCACCTGCCTTATCGGAGCCTCACCTGACCCGTGCCTGGCCGACCCATTCACTCTTACCCTCCCGCCTTTACCCCATCCATCCTTACCCTTGAACCTTTCCAATGTGACCTTCTTCTATCCATCTAGCCACTCGTACCCAGCCTCGACCCATCCTTTTCTACCCCTCCCCCTCCTTCCATCCCCCCAGTCCCTCCTTCCCCTAGCTAGCCCATCCTCCTCCACCTCCATCTTCTTTCCCTCCAGTCTCTCCCAAATTCCTTCCTTCCTCCTTTTCCTTCTCCTCCTCCCTGGTCCCTCCCCTTCAGTTTTCTCCTCCTCCTCCTCCTCCGACGTAAGACAAACTGCCTCTGGATATGGAGCATCATCACCGCCTCTCCACCACCACTGCCATCATCATCATCACCACTACTATCAACACCACCAACACCTGCACTACTGACCTCTTTCCAGCACCACCACTACCACCACCATCATCATTACCTTATCCCCCTCCTCCTTTTCATCTCCACTCCCTCTCCATCACCACCACCACCACCACTATCAACACCACCGCTACCACCTCCCAACGCCTCTTCTTCCTCCTCCTCCTTCTCCTTATCTTCACCCTCATCACCACTTCTCCAATACCACCGCCACCATCACCACCACCATCACACCACACCCAGACTTCAATTTTATCTCCACCACCACCACCGCCGCCGCTGCACCTCATTTCACGTTTTTCCTTCTTTCTTTCTTCTTTTCCGCCTTGCCGCCTCGCCGACCATGCCGTAAGAAAATGATGCAGATGAACGTGAAACTCCTGCTTCGCCGACCGTCAGCCGCTGTCCCTTGAATCCTCTCTTTCCAACGTGTTTATTTAGTGCAGATTAGATTCTTCCTTGCTCCAGTGCTGTGTGGGGCAACCTAACGCTTAGACCCACCCACCCACCCCCAGCCATGCACCGACCCACCCCCACACACACGCACGCATACACTCGACTCCCCCGTTACTGAAATATCTGCTCAGTAAATAACGTGTTTTATCACCCCAAAGTTAATGAAACGTCTGAGTCCTCCGCGGCCTCTGATAGCAGATAGAGAGCCATCACTCTGCCCCGCCTCGCCCGCCTCGCCCCGCCTTGCTCCGTCCACGGGGAAGAGCCGGAATACTAATCCTGAAATAAGACAAAAAAAGACAGCACTCAGTTACTATCAGCTAAGTCAGGCATCAAGACGTCACGCTCAGTCAGTCAATCAATGGGAGTCAACTGATTGGCCAGTCAGTCTGTAGGTCGCTCAGCAAGTCAGTCAGTCAGTCTGGTACCAGCGCAGTCGATCAGTCACCTACACTCTGCAGTTAGTCAATCTCCTAAATGGTCAGCCAGTCAGTCAGTCAGTCAGTTATTCAATCACTCTGCTACCAAAATAATCAGTCAGTCAGTTAAGGAGACAGTTATTTAGTCAGTCAGTCAGTCAGTCAGTCAGTCAGTCAGCTACAAAATACTCCACAGTTACCAAGTCAGTAATCAAAAGAATTAGTCAGTCACCAATGTAAGATGACTTGTGTGGAAGAGGTTAAGTGTGAAGGGGTGAGAAGGAGGGAGAAAGCAGTGGTGGTCGTGGTGGTAGTGGTGGGAGGTGGTAACAGTTTCCCGTCTTGACGCGGGTGGTGGCGCCGCAGCCGGGGCCGGGGCAGCCAGGGTCGCGCGGTGGCAAGGACGGACCACATTTCTCTCGCATTATCTCGCTACAATCAGACCCGGCCCTCCCGCCTCAACATCAGCTCTTCCGCTCCTCCCGCACCTTCCCTCGCCGCCTGCCGCCCCTCTCTCCGCGCCCTCACGGGACTGCTCTCCCCCTTCTGCCTCTGTCCTTCATTCTACACTCCATTTTTCCTCGTCTGAGTCTATCACCCCCATTTCTCACTCCTTGACTTGCTTCATCCATTCATTTCATCGAGGCTTCTTTGCTCATTCATGGGAGGGGAGAGAGGGAGAGGGAGAGAGAGGGGGAGAGAGAGGGGAAGAGAGTGAACACCCCGTCTCCTCCTCCTCCTCCTCCTCCTCCTCCTCCTCCTCACCCTCACCCTTGCTATCTCCTGCCAATCGTGAACGGTACTCCTGATCCTTCTACATTTTACTTTTCTAATCATTTATCATCCATTGGTTCCTCCCTTTCATGAGCTGTCCCTTTGCTTCAGTGTACTGTTCTCAGCACGTATTTCTCTGTCCCGGATTCGGATGTCTTGTGAGGGAAGAGTTTAAGAAGGTGTGAAGGGTATACTTATTCTGCTATGCTCTATTGTGCTTTTCGTTAATCATTCGTTGGCTCGTGTTCTCTACTAGCTGTCCCTTGCTTTACTTCCCTTTACAGTTCTTAGCACATACGATGAATGGCAGAGTGATATTTTTTTACTTCACTCTTCTTTGCCTTTTTCATTCGCTTTGCTTTTTCGTCCTTGGTATGTAGTTTGTGTTTTACTCGTCTTGTGATGATGTCGTTAATAGGATGAGTTTGCCCGTAAAGAACTACGCTGTGTGTCTCTTGCGTCGCGGCGAAGCAATGCAGGTAACTAGTGTCTGCCAGATGCTGTGACAATAACGAATGAAGCGAAAGACAAAGGAGGCAATCACTGGTAACGTTTTTGTTCTGATAAGTGACTCGACTTGAGGAGAAATGGGCTGAAACTAGATGAGCATTGTCGTTGTTAGAAGTCTGTAGTGTCATACTTTTCCTTCATCGCGTCACCCTTTTATCGACAAAGACCTCACTAGAGCGCCTTGGCTGCCGGGCCGGGCGTCTGTCCTCCCCCCAAAGACACCTTTTACCTAATTAGCAACGCCTCTAACTTCGTCACTTTCCCCTAACCTTGTGACCCCCTGCACAGCACCCCCCCTCGGGACCCCCTAGACGCCGCCACCCCTGCATAGACAACCACATTTCCGGGCGAGGGTGTCGGGGCCTCGTGAGACCTGGAGAACCGGTCCCGCGGGGCGCCAAGAAATATACATATTCTCGATGCTGCCTCGTGCCAACTGCGTATACGGCGTTAAGTTTTGATCCTTTTCCTACGGCACAGGAGGCGAGTGAAAAGCGAAACAAAGCTTTAATAAAGGCCTACCACACGCTGCTCCTGTGGAAAAGTTACTGAAGAAAAGGCAAAAAAAAAGAAAGGATCTATTTGGGCTCCACTTTTTATTCAATATGGCATTTATTCACCACAAATACATAAGCTCCAGTTTGGCGAATGTGTTACATGCAATCCGCTTACTTTGAAGTTCATATGTATGCAAAAAATAGAGAAGTATAGAAAACCTGTAAAATTCTAGTCACATGAAATTCCGAAAATCTTTCTGATAGAAGAGCGCATCTTATCATCCTTGGCCACAGCTCCGCTCCGGCCTAGTTAAACAATGACCCCACTGCCCCACTGCCGCCTCCAGTAAGTGGCCGCCCATCAAGTCTTAGATGGAGTGGCCCAGGAGAATAACTTCTTCTGATATGCGAGGCCACTTGCGGCCCGACTTCCGTAACCGGGACCATCTCCATCAGCGGCGAAAAATGCTTATATGTTTTAAAGTGGTATACCTTGTCTGATACTCTATTTTCGTCGTTTTACTTTATTATTTTCATCATTATTTCATTCATATTCATCCTCTATATTTATTTCTACTCTATTCAATTTCCCCAAGCCAGTGCACCGCCGTCCTGGCCGCGGGTGCGATTGGGCTGAGGCGAGACCCCACCGAAGGGAGGCCACGTACACCAGCCTAACACCCGCTCAACTCCGCGGTGTTCATGGCTACACGTTCATAGGCCGGTCACTGTAAGTCGCAATACACTCATGAGCGGGCCGCTATACATTCAAGGGTCGGTCGAATTGCAGTACCTCACAAGGAACCATCATAAATTTTCTTCTAACGTCTCTGAATATTAAAACTCAAACTTTCTGGGTGGACGGAGTGTAGGGAGGTCATAGATATGAAGCCATACATCAGCCTCTCGGCACACTCCATCTCAAAACGCCGACACAGCCTCTCGGGGAAAAATGATGTAATTGGGTGTCGTTTAGATAGCGTCGGGCCGGCCAGTTTGTCTGATAGGGACGCCCGCCCCATTTTGCGGCTTCCTGCTCTCTGATTCCCAGGCGGAGAGGAGCGGCTAGGGTGAGTGTGTGTGTGTGTGTGTGTGTGTGTGTGTGTGTGTGTGTGTGTGTGTGTGTTAATATCCTTTTAACAGATAACTCAACGCCTTTTATTTCGTTTACTGTCGTTTGAAATATATTTTTTGGACTCTGTATTCGGCATAGGTCACCAACGCGATAATTTCACTGACGATTGTTTCTGAATGGTGGTTACCGCGCAGCTCGACTCACACTGTATAGGAAATGTGACTCGTGTGTGTGTGTGTGTGTGTGTGTGTGTGTGTGTGTGTGTGTGTGTACTCTGCTTCACCGTCACAAGCTTCCTGTACTTCCGTGTAAGACCTCGATGCCACCTATTCCCCATCATTAGCTGGAGTTTTCACATACTTTGCATCGCTGAAAGATATGTATGGTACTCCGCATTCCTGTTTTTTCAGTAAGCTAATTCAACATTGCAATTGAAAGGTCATTGTTTATATTTTGCTCTCTTGATTCCGTGTGGGTGTTCAGGTAGGCATGGAATGCACAGACGAGACGCGGCATCACGACCCCGCTGTACATGCTCGCCCTCACGCCGCCACGAAGAAAGTGTAAAGAGCAGCTCGGCGCGCCTCGGCCTAATGGAGAAGTAATTAAGAGCGACGCGGCGAGTTATGTGCCGCCAGTCACCAGAAGTTCAGCGCCGCGGCCCCGCAGGTTCCGGGCCGGAAATGAAGTCTTCCTGGGCCTGCAGCCGCCCCGCCAAACTGACCCCAAATTTCTGATAACAGTTCGGTAAGCGTCGTCGGGTCGCCATTACGGGCGCCTTAATGGGGTTCTTGCAGCCTGTTATTTTACCCTCGCCGCCGCACGCCGGGCCTCGCGGCGGGCCACCGGAAGCCAGGAATGGATTAACGAAGCTCTTTGGTTATTCGTTCATTTTGCTGAATATTGGTGCTGCTGAAGCCATTCCTCGGGGCGCCGTAATGAGGGTAATAGTCGATAGCCTGAGCGTGAACACTGAACACAAGCATTTACAGTGGCCACAAAGGAGATTAGTCGGGTTGTCATGAGTTTTTACATTCATGATGCGGAAGCCTTTGTCACACTATTACTAGGCTCATAAAAACACCCATGGAAATACCCTCAACCTCTACGAAATCCTAGTAAAATGTGAGTGTGTAAGGGTCGAGAGTATCAAAGGAGGCCGATTGACGTGATCGCATAATATTTTCCTGTAATTGTATATCCGCGATAAGGAGTCGGAGGGTAGCGGGGGCATACAATTACGTGTTGATTGGCACTTTAGCAACATTATTTGACAGAGGTTCATGATGGAAGTATTCTCTGTAAACCTCCACTTCCATTTTGCGATTCTCTTCCCAACGAAAATTTTACCCTCATCCCTCATCACCTTTGACATTCTTTGCGTTATGAGGTAAAACCAAGCCCCTCTCTCAAGCTCCCATTCACCTTTCCCTTCACCCCTTCCACACCCTCGAGTTCCCACTACCAACACCTCTTCCCTCACCCCCTCAAGCCTCACCCGTGCCCACTCATCACCACTTCTCCCTTCACCTCCTCTATGTTTTCACGTGCCCACCCTCTACCACCTCTCCCTTCATCCCCTGTAGACTCGAGTGCCCACCCACCCATCGCCACCTCTTCCCTCACCCCCTCTGTCACCTCATGAGCTCCGCCGCCACACCGGTTCGGTTTTATATCTTCCTGCCTCGCCTGCCGAAAGAATGCCGGCTAGAATGTGAGGAATGCCGCCCGTTTTACACCTATTCCCAGGCCGGGGATGCGAATGTCCGTGCGTGGTTGTGCGGCGCAGAGGACGGCGGGCGACACGACACACGGCCCTGAAACATATCAATGAGTTGCTTGTCGCCGAAAAGCCTCAAAACACTTGGAAAGACTTATGCGTCGCGGCAACATATATATCACTCCCTCTGGTGTTATAGAAGTCATAGAAAAACGAGGAAATTGAACCGTGTGTGAGAGAGAGAGAGAGAGAGAGAGAGAGAGGAATTCGTGATTAAGATGCGCACATTTAGAAAGGAACAGAAAGAGAGAGAAACGTGTAAGAGGCGCGAATTAGAGGTGGGGAGTGAGGCGTAGGTCGGATGAGAGAGAGAGAGAGAGAGAGAGAGAGAGAGAGAGAGAGAGAGAGAGAGAGAGACGTACATATATACAGAGACAGAGAAACAGAGACAGAGACAGAAACAGAGACATACACAGATACATACAGACAGACAGACAGAGAGACAGAGAGTGCCAGAGAGAACATGGGTGAGGAAGGAAGGAAGGAGGAAGGGGGCGGCGCGTGGTGAGCGAGCGAGCGGGACAAAGGACGGCTGAGCAGCAGAAGATTGGTGGACTGTTTTATGGCAGATAAAAGACGCGGTCCTGCTTACATGTGATCGAATCGATGTGCGTAGGAGAGAGAGAGAGAGAGAGAGAGAGAGAGAGAGAGAGAGAGAGAGAGAGAGAGAGAGAGAGAGAGAGAGAGAGAGAGAGAGAGCAGGATTATCAGCAAAACCGTAGATTACACAGAACACTTTATATTTTTTTTCACATTGACAAGAATTAAGAAAAAAGAAAAACTCAATTGTACCGCTAAAACTATATCTTTTTATTTATTGCAGAATTTCGGTTTATTTTTCAAGGTTCAAATAACAAAAGAGCATCAGACGTAGAAATATTTCCCTATCACATAAATATTCGAAACTAGAGCCTTATCAATAGCATTCTTGGGGCTTATATATCTACGCCTTGTGGGGGTCTATTACGCTACATTACAGTGTTCTCTTTATATCAAAATCTAAAACAAAACCCGTATATTTTTCATTTCTGGGACATCTATATCTATGCTGCGTGGGCCCATCTTAGTCTGTTGATCCGCGCGTCTGCCTCATTTCCACGCTGTATCTTAGGGCGGTAAATTTTGGGGTATAGATGGACGTTTGCGTGTGTGATATTGTCCAG
This sequence comes from Eriocheir sinensis, assembly GCF_024679095.1. Lineage (NCBI taxonomy): Eukaryota > Metazoa > Arthropoda > Malacostraca > Decapoda > Varunidae > Eriocheir > Eriocheir sinensis. The sequence continues at coordinate 425,912 of NC_066548.1, forward strand.
GCGGCAGACACTCCTGATCTCCCTGCCAGTCTGTGTTGCCCGCCCGTCGCACAAAACTCTGCTCTCACCTCATCCCAGTTCAATGTCACAGCAAATAGCTTCATTTAGTGAGTCACTCATATTTAAACTTCAAAGGTCAGACCTCTATTGATGTAGGATTCCTTTCCTGGCCGTCCTCTTTCCTTCGCTATACGGGACTCCACACTTCCCTCTCCACATGACGCTCTGCCTTACAAATCTTTCAGTATTCCTCGCCTCCGTCTTCTCTTTCAGTTAAACCTCCTAAGACTTGTGACTCCTTCCCTTTCCCTTGCTAGTCGGGCCTCCATACGTTCTTCACTCGGACTCCGCGCATCATAGCTCGCATCATTCATCGCCCTCATCTTCCCTCTCCCATAAAGTGTCTAGATTTGTATTTCCCGGACGAACAAGGAGTGTGCAGCAAAGAACGACAGCTGCCAATGTCCTGTGCCGGCTCCCTCCCTCCCGTGTAAGCAAAACTGTGTATCATTAATTATTTGCTTTGAAAAACTACTTCATCCGTATAGAAAAGTAAAGGAATGCCGTCCATCCGCGGGCACCAGGGCGGGGCTGACAGGGACGGTGTGGGGCTGAGGGTGAAGAACCATTGCCATTCAGACTGCTCCAACGACTGTTCCAGCTGCTACAAGATGACGCGCGCCGGGCACCCCTACGGCCCCCGGTGCCTGTGCATCGACAAGGCCACTCCCTTGCCAAAACCAGTCATGGGAGAGGAAAGAAAGATTTACAAAGTCACAAAGCGTTACAAAGCGTTGTTGGTGGTCCTGGTGTTAGGCTTTTTCGCTGCTCCGGTGGTGCTCAACGCTGATATCCCGAATCCCGCACCGTGCCTGGGGAAGGGCCTGCACGCACTATGGTGGACCGCTCAACAAATAACTTGGGCGATGTTGTCAGCGCTCTCCTTTGTCTTCAAGGCCCTTTCCTGGCCATGGAGATTTGTGTGGACTGGAGGGAAGGAGCTGCCCTACCTCATCCCGTGGCCCTCGGGAAGAGATCTCCTCATGCCGCTCAGATTTGCAAAGGGCCAAGCAGAAAACCTTCACTACCTTAACACGTATCTCCTCAAAAAAGCTGTTGCTGGGTCCGAGTGGCTGTGGAGGAAACGCAGCTATGTGAAAAGATCAGTTCAAGGTGTTGCTGGTCCCGCTAAGGACAGTCTTGTCATATTCAGGACAGTTTTTAGAAGGACGGAAAAAGCTGCAGCGTCTGCCGGCAAGAAGGGCTTTATCATGCAGTGGAAAGCTTCGAAAAAAATTGCGAAAGGTTTCGTTTTGATCGGTAGGAGGAGCTTCATAATTCCTTGGTGGATGATGAGAAATATTCCGAAAGGTTTTGCTCGTGGCACGAAGACAGCCGGGAAGACAGGCCTCACGTGGTCTAGACGGTCCTCTGCAAAGGTTAAGGAAGTTGCTGTTCCTGTCGCAAAGAAAAGTTTCATACTACAGTGGAGGCTTTCGAAGAAGCTTGGTAAGAAGTCTGTGTCTGCCGCCGAGAAAGGCTCCGTTATATCAGTGTGGTTAGGGAAGCTTGCGAGAACTTCCATTCATGCTGCCGGGAAAAGTTTTAACAGCTCGTGGAGACTTGGGGCAAAGCTTGTGGTAGGTTCCACCTATGTCACCAAGAAAGGCTTAGCCATCGCCTGGAGATTCTTCAGAAATATTCCGAAAACTTTGGCTCATGAAACAAAGACAGCCGGCAAGAAAGGCTTTACACTGTCCAAAAGATCATCTGGAAGGGTTAAGGAAGTTTCTGTCCCTCTCGCCAAGAAGAGCATCATACTACCGTGGAGGTCTTCCAAGTACCTTGGTAAGAAGTCTGTTTCTGCTGGCAAGAAAGGCTTTACGCTGTCAAAAAGATCTTCTAGAAAGGTTAAGGAAGTTTCTGCTCCCCTCGCCAAGAAAAGCTTCATACTACCGTGGAGGTTTTCCAAGAAGCTTGGTAAAAAGTCTGTTTCTGCCGCCGAGAAAGGCTCCGTCTTACCAGTGTGGCTAGGGAAGCTTGCGAGAACTTCCGCTCGGGCTGCCGGGAAAGGCTTCGTTATTCCGTGGAGGTTTACGGGAAAACTTGTGGCAGGTTCTGTCTCTGTCGGCGAGAAAACCTTGGTCATCCCGTGGAGAATTCTCAGAACTATTCCGAAAACTTTGGTTCATGGCACAAAGACAGCCGGGACAAAAGGCTTTACACTGTCTAAAAGATCCTCTGGAAAGGTCAAGAAAGTGTCTGTCCCTTTCGCCAAGAAAAGCTTCATACTACCGTGGAGGTTTTCCAAGAGGCTTGGTAAGAAGTCTGTGTCTGCCGCCGAGAAAGGCTCCATTCTGCCTATGTGGTTAGGGAATCTTGCGAGAACATCCATCCATGCTGCCGGGAAAGGCTTCAGCATACCCTGGCGGATTTCGAAGAAGGGATTGACACTCATAGGTTCTGGCGCAAGGAAAGGTGTGGTTGCCTCCTGGAGAGTGCCGAAGAGAATTGTAGAAAGCTTGGCTTTGACAGGAAAGAACACCGTCATCCTTCCTTGGAAAATCTTCAATAAAGTTTCAAATAAATTGAGCACTGGTGCTGAGAAAGGCTTTTCCAAGTCCCGGAGGGCTTCGAAAAAGCTCGGGGAACAATCTGTGTCTGCCGGCAAGAAAGGTCTCGTCCTGCCTTGGAGATTTTCAAAAAGAACGAAAAAGCTCGGTGAAAAATCTGCGTCTGTCGTCAAGAAAGGTCTCGTCATGCCCTGGACACTTTCTAAACGAGGACGTAAAGACTTAGGCTCAGCGGCCAAAGAAGGCTTTGTCATGCCGTTCAAGGCTGTATCACGCTTATGGGGACATGGAAAGGCACAACCAAAGAAGTCAGTGTCCCCCGCCCAGAAAGCTGTCCTCGCCTCCTCGGAGCTCCTCAAGAAAGTGTTCGGAGGATGGGTGCCGCCGAGCTACATCTTGATACACATCCTGGTCGTCATATCCGTCGTCAACACTCTGCTGACTCTTGCGATCCTGGTAATGCTGATCCTGGAATACGCCGGAGTCATCACCGTCCAGGAATGGCAAGACTAACACTTTCTCTGTATTACTATGACAAACATTTCCAGTGTATTCTTTCCCTTACGTGGTGATTACAAACATCCTTATAAAGTTATTGTATATTTCTTTTCATGTTCTAAACTAAAGCATATGGTGACTCCTTCTATTTGTTTTCTCTAGTACACTTTCTCCATAGATTATTTCTCTTCATTCAGTTCGTTTTCTTCAATATCTTCTTCCTTTATTACATCTCCCTTCAGTTTCCTTTTGTCTATGATTTGTTATCTTAGTTTTCTTGTTACTCTATGTAGCACTTTTCTTTGAGAGAGAGAGAAGGACCCACATAGAGCGCGCGCGTTGGTGTTGCCTCAAATGTAATAGCCAGAAAAAGTAGCTTAAAGAACCGTGATAAAAATTGGTGTTATTGTTTAGGAAGAACAATTAGGGAAGTGCAGTCATTGTCCGCTCTGGCTGGAGGCGGCGGGGAATTGGGGCGAGGAGAGAGAGAGAGAGAGAGAGAGAGGGAGAGGGAGAGAGAGAGGGAGAGGTATTTTAATTTCTCTATATCCATCTCTGTCTGTCTATTTCTCTATGATGTCTTTGTGTATAATGTCTATGTCCTTCTGTCACTCCGTCAATCTCTGTAGTTCTCCCTCTTCTTCTGTCTATTTTCCTTTCCATCTTTCTATCTCTCTGTCTATGTGTCTCTCTCTCTCTCCGTCCGTCTCATAATCTATCTATCTATCTCTCTTTTCTGTCTATCTTTCTTTTCCTGATTGTATGCCTCAGTTGGTCTCTTATATTTTCTTTCTGGATCTATTTATTTATCTATGTATCTATATGTTTTCCTATCACCCCCTCCTCCTCCTCTTTATCTATCAGTGAACGTTTCTATCTGTCGGTCTCTGTTATTCTCTCTCTCTTTATCTGCCTATCTATGAAACTGTCCTTGCCTCTACTTCCACCCTCACCAGCACCTCCCCCTCTTCCTCCTCCTCCTCCTCCTCCTCCTCCTCTGCCTCTCCTGCCACTCGCCGCAAACTTTACTCCTTCCTTCCCCTTCAGCAGCCCTCCAGTGCGCCTTCACAGCCACTCCTTGCCGCCCTCACCGCCCTATTACTTCTCACCTGTTTCTCGCCTCTTCCCCTGAGCCTCTGTGGACCTGTCACCGCCACGCATGAACACACACACACACACACACACACACACACACACACACACACACACACACACACACACGCACACGCACACACACAGACAGACACATTCATTCATTCTCTCTCTCATGCTTTCTCAGTTTGTGTGTGTGTGTGTGTGTGTGTGTGTGTGTGTGTGTGTGTCTGTCTCTCTCTCTCTCTCTCTCTCTCTCTCTCTCTCTCTCTCTCTCTCTCTCTCTCTCTCTCTCTCTCTCTCTCTCTCTCTCTCTCTCTCTCTCTCTCTCTCTACGAACAATACTATCCTTTTTTTTACTTCTTTGCATTGTTAGATATTCTCCGGTTGGCTCTGAGAAAGAATTACATACAAAGTGTCCAAAGGCGTTCATGTTTGCGAGCTGTGTGTAGATGCGCATTTGTTTCTGAGGAAGGTAATTTTTTTCCTATGAGAGAATGGTGCACAAGCCTTTGCCGGGGTGCATTTTGCCTCGTCTCTCAGCCGTTTCCTTTTCTTGTGCTTGCGTTGGTTGGATATATAAAGGCTCCTTATCCAACGAATATAAAAGTTCAGTATTTTCGTCTTTCTGCCTTTCTTTTCATTGTTAAAGCTTAGAAGAGCTCTCCTCCCTCGGTGTTCTGTCTTCTTACGTAAGTCCGATATGCAAGGGATTCTCATTCGGTGGGAAAGTATTAGTATTTACGTATATGACTCCTCAGCACAGCCTGTATTTTAAGTTACAAATTCTGTAGCCCCGGCACACCTAAGACATAGAATATTTAGGGTAAAAAGATGGAAGTAGAGGATAAACAATGAAATGAAGTGAAGGATTGATCAACAAGAAATCAATGCGATATTATGTGGGCGTAGTATGGTGATTAATGTGTTTTTAATCATAGAAGTATATAATGCGGGTTTTCCACGGAGAATATAATACAAATAGTAATGAAAGTAATACACATTAATTTTTTTAACTCTAATAGTAGAATGACATTAAAAGCTGTTGTATGAGTATGTATTGCTTAACCATTTGATTACTGATAATGCGGCACCGAATTAGATTAAATAGAGTAAATTTGGGAGCATATGGAATAGCTGCTCGTGGCCTCGGTGCTCATCTCCGTCGCATTGGCCCTTGAACCGGTGGTGTGCAACGTAATACTGTAAAAAGGAAGGGTATTGAGAATAAAAGGTTGAGATCCGCTGCTTGAAACACGTCCAAGAGAAAAGAAAGCAGTAAAGTGTCTCTTGAACTTCCTCTCCTGTAATTATTCGACTCATCAGCAGCAGGAGCAGTTGGTTTTAACCATGCTTTCTTTTCTTTTTATATATTGGCAGCTATAAAGCCCTGGAGGCGGCGGCGCAGCGGCAACACACGCGCCGAGGCACACACGCCCTACGCCGCCCTCGTGTTAGGTATGCAGGCGGCGCGTCGCGGCACCACACATAAGAAAATTGCGGTTTAATGAAACTTTTTCCTCCGGCCAGAAGACAATTCCCTCGCTGACATTTCCTTCCTTGCTCCGCGTCACGTCACCTGAAAACTTCATAGAGTTGTTCTGGAGAGCGAATTCTGCTCCCTAGTCAAGGCAAGACGGCAAAGTTTAGTTGTAGGCTGGCGCGACGACCTTCTACTTAAACATTCTTCCTGGGCACTCGTGACGGCGGGCCGAGGGGGGCGGGGCGGCCAGGGAGCGGCGGGGCGGAAACAGGACGCACCGCAACACACCATTATAAAGCAACTTAAAATGCTCCCCTGTCCACACCATCAGGTTGGCAGCACCGCTGAGGACAACTGTGTGACGTGCTAGTGCGGACTTTTCTGCGCTTGTAAAAGTTAGGCTCGTGCAGTATTCAGGTTCCCATATTAACTAAACGATAGGTCCAAGCTGTCTCTGGTACTCGAAGATGTGATATTATTAAAAGATGGGTACTTCTTTGGGTATTATATGTGCTCTTCCTTACCTTGCCAGCTCTGAAATTCATTATTGTTACATTTTCTTCTTTCTCATCATTGATAAGCTATGAAATAGGTTTCCTACAACTGTTCCATATCTTCCTGGGATGAACATTCTTTTGGAGATGCAAGAAAATATAAATGCGTTAATGGAACAACTGCCTGGCAGATTGGAAGGATGAGGGGCGTGAGAGCGGTGGGCGAAGGACAGACAGCGACATGATAGAAAGGAAGGGAGAGAGAATCGTCTGGCAAAAGGACGTGAAGGGGAGGCGAAGAGGTGGGTGGCTAAGGGAGGAGAGCTGGGTGGAGGGATGGTATGAGGGCAGCAAGCAGAGTGCAATAGGTACATCCGGAAGAGCACAAATACTATAAGCTTCTTAGTCCCAAGAGATCTAAGACGCAGAAAAAGAAAGTAGAAGTTACACAAATGGATTCAGAAAAAGGAAAAAAAAAAATGTCTAGATATCCCTCACTTTCTCTCTAGACACTGGAGCTATTTAGAAGTTGAGCAAGATGTAGGTAGCTGAAATCGGAATAAGGTGGAATTGAAACAAAGATGAGGAGATGAGAGACAAGGAGAGCTGGGAGGCTGAGAGAGGCTCGTGTTAGTGGGTGTGTATATGTGGGTGGATGGGTGAGAGGGAGTACATGGCAGGCAGGCTCACCAAAGAACAGATAAATGGGCGTTTGTGGTGGGCCAGTAATTCGGTTATCTGGTCCACTAAACTTATTTCCCTCATAGTCTGTTGTTACATGTGTTGAGAAAAGTCGATAGATAACAGCTGTACAAAGGCTCCTCCCACGGTTACACTAATGATGTTGATATTAAAGAACAGTAATAATAAGTGATAATAATAATAATAATAATAATAATAAAGGAAGAAACGTGGGATGGATGGTGCCGCGCTGAAGTAATAGACATGTTTACGACAACCACTTCATCTGGAATATAAAGTTTTAAGTGGAGCTCGACCTGTCCCCTTAACTGGAACAAAACAACGCACGTATGCATCAGTTAATATAATAATTACAGTTAATATTGCTTTCTTGTCAGCGTGTAGATGTTAAGACGTTCATGTCATCGCCGGGACTTCCTCCAGGCGTGTCATCCCAGCCTCCCAGCATCTCAGCATCCCATCATCCCAGCATCACAGTATCCCATCATTTCAATATCTCATCATCCCAACCTCCCAGCATCCCCACATCCCAGCATCCCAGCATCTCAGTCTCCCAGCATCCCAGTATCCCAGCATCCCAGCATCTCCGCCTCCCCTCCTCCCTGCCTCCCTCTCCTCCGCGGGCCCAGATTCCAATCACTGCATTGCATTCATTTGCACTCTCCTCCGGGACTGTATTATTCCCTCTGCCTTTCTTTAGCTACGTATTGATTCCCCGAGTCGTGTGTTGCTTCGCTGCCGAGGACTTCGTTGCTTCTTTCGCTCTTATATCGATCCTCACCACCAAACACCCGCGCGGCCGTTTACCAGCGCTTCGTGTGTTCCGAAATGCTTCAGCCGGCGGACAGAAGGTTAATGAGAAGCGCATTATCGGCTCCTTCACGTATGTTTGATGGCCTCACTTGTGCATCACTGCCGTCCACTCTCCTCGACGCATCACTTAGCATGTCTGCCAGTTAGCGTCTTTGGTCACCTCCCTGTCGCCTCCCTCCTCGCTCCTACCACTATTATGCGCGTCTTTCACCCATCCATCCTTCCTCCTCCTTAAAGCCTAGAATCTCCGGCTATTGGAATAAGATGCTGTATTGTTAACTAGCTCTGTTTCTCTTCTCCTCTTCCCTCCCTCTTTCTCTGTCTCTCTTCCCCTCAAGTAGGTGCCGTATAAGTGGTGTCTCTCGCTCCTCGTCGTCGCCTTCCATGAGTCACCGCGCGGGCGACGGTGTTTGTGTTTCCGCCTTTTTAACAGAGCAGCGTCTCCTCCTCCCTCTCGGTACATACTCGGTTTGTTTAGCTTTGTGCCTGGCGCTTTGTTTTACGGAGGGAGGGAGCGAGAGAGAGAGAGAGAGAGAGAGAGAGAGAGAGAGAGAGAGAGAGAGAGAGAGATACAAGCAGAGTTCCTGGCGGTTAGACAGATGAGAGGAAACAGACGGACGTGCAAACAGACAGACAGACAGACAGGCAAACATACAGACAAATATGATTAACCGAGACACAGATATACAAAGAGACCGAGACGCGAATGATACAACAGACAAATACAGACAGACAGACAGACACACACCGTCATCAAGAGACAGACAAAGACAAAGACACAAAGAGAGAGAGAGAGAGAGAGAGAGAAATCAAATAAGCAACAGCAGACGCCTTAAGGAAGAAATAGAGATTGAAATAGATAGACAGAAAGAAAGAAAACCAAAAGAAAGCAGGAAAAATTGAAAAAAAAACAGGAAAAAGACACGAAACGCAGTGATCGACATGACAGACAGAGCAAAAAGAAGAATAAAAAGAGAAAGACACATGTATACTCCTATTAAAGAGAAAGGAATGCGAAAAGAAACAGAAATAGTTGTGCGCTAAAGGATTCTGGAGTGAAAAGTAGAGAAAGGGTTGGAAAAGTGAGGAAAAGAAAGGAAGGAAAAAAGAGAGAGAGAGAGAGAGAGAGAGAGAGAGAGAGAGAGAGAGAGAGAGATGCTTGTCCTGTCACCATTTTCTCGTTCCACTTCTCATTCGCATTTCTCTTTTTTTTCTTTCTTTCATTTCCCTCGTTCTGTGTTGCTTTATTCATCGTTACTTAACTATCATATGGAGGTGGAGTTGTAGTAGTAGTAGTAATAGTAGTAGTAGTAGTAGTAGTAGTAGTAGTAGTAAAGGAGGAGGAGGAGGAGGTGGCCGTCAGTAGCTGGGCTTTTGTCTGTCATGGTTTGATGGTCCAAGTTTTGTCATCAGAGTCAGTGTGTTACGCTTCCTTCTCTTTCCGCTGTTGAAGTTATTTAGTATTGGATGGCACACGGCCAGTCTACACCCGCCCCTTCACGCCCACGTCTTCGGTCGCCTTACCCTTGTTTCCCTCCCTGACGCTCACTCATAAGGGCCGCTGAGGGTAATGTTTAAGGTCACTGGGTCATATGTCAATAAAGTCCGTCCTGCCCCAGAATGTGAAAGTTGTAGAAGAACAAGACTTTCTACTCAAGCTCATCCTTATGCTATTGGACTTGGTAATAATGCAAAGGTTCACCAGCATCCTCACTTCTGTCATTCCTTTCATTGTTAAACTTTGAAAACCTTCCATCTCTAATCCCATTCGTTATTTACAGTTAGAAGTTGCGTCCGTTCTCTCCGATATTTCGGGTACTATTTGTTTTTCCATTCATAATACTTCTGGAGAACGTAAAGGACTTTGAGAACTGTCTGACACGTACCATTTACTCGTCCACCCTATACAGTTTCTGCTCATTCCTAAATACATCGATTGTAAGGTATGTCTGAAGCAACGGCAAGCTATCCAAAGAACATTAGGTAAGAAGGGAACAGTCTGAAGCATCCGCCATATACTCTTAGCAGCACCGTCCACCCTCTTTAGTTCGTTCAAGTCCCTCTTCTCTCGTTCGGAAGGTGACTGACTACTTTTTGTGACGGCAAACTGAACCAACTTAGCCCCTACAGTTCCTCATACAAACCATTCACACTATATATAATTTTATTTCACTTGTCTCTAATCACTTACAAGTTCTCTAAGGTATTTTTTCCCCTTATAGAACCTTGCCATGCATGTCCTATGAGGCATTTCCGTCTATGATTAACTACTGATTTATTTAATTTTAATACTTCTGACAAGTATTAGAGACCCAGATCGGTATATAGTGCAGGTTTGATACACTTTTTCATCCCTTGAGCCGTCCGAGTAGACTCTCCCAGACGAAAATAATTATAGGAGGGAGGATGCGAAAGAGAGACACCTTCTTCCTGCCGCCGGTAATGGTTATAACGCGAAAGACGATGACGCTAACGATGCCGCCGGTGATAATGATGATCGTGATTATGACGCCGACATACTCCCTCCGTCCCCTCTGAAATACAGGCGCTAATAACACTGTGACTCGTGTAACCTTGTGAGGCAACAGCTAGTCTGCCGTGCTGCCTCTGAGCCCGGGAGTAGCGTGGGAGGCAGGGAGGAGGGAGGAGGCACGGAGGGACATAGATACGTTGGTAGGTAGGTAGGTTGGTAGGTACGTAGGTAGGGTAGGGTCGTCGGCGTCCCTAATGAAGGCGACACACCCATTAGCGCTAATGAACGGATTCTTGCAGTAACATTAATCGTTAAAAGAAGTTTCCAATCTTGACAGACTATCATGCCTTGAGGACCCGGCCGAGGAAGGGACGAACAATTTTCCAGGGCGGGGACAGAGAGCGCTGTTTTTTTTTTTTGGGGGGGGGAGGGGGGTTGAGGGTGTGGGTGTCCTCCTCCTCCTCTTCCTCCTCCTCCTCCTCCTCCCCACATGATTGTCCAGCCTGTTCCACTCATCTACCACTCTGTTAGTAAACCAATTTTTGCCTATGTCCTTATTGAATTAATTTATCCAGTTTAAACCCATTACTGCGTGTCCTACCCGGTTCTCTTACCAACAGAACCTTATGAATATCTCCTTATTTTCATCCCTTCCATTCCTTCTCTCCCTTCCTTTCTTCCACCCTCATTTCCTACCTACCCCCGCTCTCTTCTCCCCTTTTCTCACGCCCACCTATCTCTCCCACCCCCGGCTATTCACTTCCTCACTCCCTTTCTCCCATCCACCCACACACACACACTCCCCGTCCCTCTCTCCCTCCCTCCCTCCCTCCCTCCTCACTCGACCCCCGTGGCTCTACAACATTCCAATTTCCCACGTCATTCCCTCAGCGCTGGTCACCGTTCGTCGCCCGCTCCTCCGCTCATTACAGCAAGCGAACCAGAAGTCGCCGGCCCCTCCATCACTACGAGGCCCCTTTGCTCCCCCCTTTGTTTTAATCCCCGTGTGTGTATGTGTGTATGTATGTATGTGTGTGTAGGGGGGGGAGGGTGTTTAGTAGAAGAATTGAATGTGTTTTTAATGTTATTTTTTTGGTGTTTTTCTTTTCTTCTCAATATTTGTGTTGTTGGGTTTGTTTTGGTTATTTGTTATTGTTGTTGTTGGTGGTTGTGTTGTTGTTGGTGGTGGTGGTGATGGGGGGGGTAGTGTTGTTCTATTTCTTGCTCTTGTTTTCTCTCTCTCTCTCTCTCTCTCTCTCTCTCTCTCTCTCTCTCTCTCTCTCTCTCTCTCTCTCTCTCTCTCTCTCTCTCTCTCACACACACACACACACACACACACACACACATACACACACACACACACACTCTCTCTTATACCGTCGTCGGCGTTGCAGCTCATCTAAAAAATATATGGGAATACCTTTCAAATCTTTCTCGTAAATTCTCAACACTGACGCGCCTTTCAGACAGATTAGATCGAGCTCCGCCGTCCAATACTTATTCGTTACTATATAGTAGCCGGCGACGCGCGTTTCTCTGCCTTGCTCTCTCTGCCTCTCTCCCTTCCTTGGACTCGTCTGCGCTCCCCTCCCTCCTCTTGCTTGTGTGTAAGTGAGCTGGGGATAGAGGAACAGGAGGAAAAGGAAGCGGAGGAAGGGGAAAGATAGGAATTATAGAGCAGATAAATGTGGAAGTGACTGGGGAGATTAAAATAACGAAAGTAGGAAAGTTAAAAGAAGATAGAAAGCGATACAAATTCTCTCTCTCTCTCTCTCTCTCTCTCTCTCTCTCTCTCTCTCTCTCTCTCTCTCTCTCTCTCTCTCTCTCTCTCTCTCTCTCTCTCTCTCTCTCTCTCTCTCTCTCTCTCTCTCATTTAATTCCCTTAACCCTTTCAACACTGCTCCCTCCCTGCGTCCCACTCACGTCTGTTTGTCTGTCTGTCTGTCTCTGTCTTCCCCTCACATTTCTCTTCCCTTCCTTCCTCCCTGATAACTTCTTTTCTCCTACAGTAATAATATTTGTTTCGTCATTGTCTATACCCGTCGCACATTACGGTCTTTTCACTTTCCCATCGCATATGTATTTTATTTTTCCTAAGAAGTTTTTTTTCTGTGTCTCTTTGCGTGTGTCTCTCTTTATCTGTGCGTCAGTGTCTGTCTCTGTCAAACTCTCTCCTACTTCCCCTCGTGTCCCCATATCTCCCATACCACCTCAGAAATGTCTTCCCTTACCCTCCCCCACGCCTTACTCTCTTCGCCAGCAACAGTGCATCGTTATACACTTCCTACGCATCCTTTTGTGTTGGCTCGGCCTGTCTCCGCTATGTCTGCTGCCCGGCTCCTCGATCCTCAGTACAACCGTCTGACACTTTACCTAGCTCTCCCTTCCTCCTTCCCTCTTGCCTCGAAACTCTTCACCTCTCCTGTCTTTCTAATCACCTTTCAATTGTAGTAGTAGTAGAAGTAGTAGTAGTAGTAGTAGTAGTAGTAGTAGTAGTAGTAGTAGCAGCAAAACCGTCACTTGTCTTCCAATTCTTTGTATTAATTGTCAAAACAACATTATATTTTTCAATAGCTTTCTTGTATCTACGTAAGAATATCAACGTTATACGGAAAATATCAAACGTCAAAAGTCTACACTATAAATCTCGGGATACCTTAGGCCACACTTAACAACAGCAGACTACTATCAGCAGGTTTTGCAACAATATTTTCACCATACTGTGAAGATTTTTTCAAGAGTGAGCGTTGCTAGAGATGCGGCGCGGTAAAGTCTACGGACACGGCGAGCCGCGTTTACATTACTCGACGGCTCCCGAGGTGGAAAATAACAACACACACACACACACACACACACACACACACACACACACACTTGGCGGGTTTCAGATGTTCCCCCCAACACACTCCTCTCTCTGGAAACATTTGCTCATTAGTGTTGCTGTCCTCCTCCTCCTCCTCCTCTTCTTGCATCATTTTGCTTCTCGCGCTATATTTATTTCTTCGTCGTCGCCTTCATCTTCTTCCTCTTCCATTTCTCTTTGGTTTAGTTGCTTCCTCCTCTTCCGCCACCTCGTCCTAATCCTCCTCCTCATCATCATAATTATCATCATCCTTATCCTCCTCCTCTTCCTCTTCCTCCTTCTCCTCTTCCCTCTCCTTATCCTCCTCATTTCCATCATGTTATTTTCCGTTTCCTTTCTTTCTTTCGCAATTGTCTTCCTTTTCTTATATTTTCGTACCGTTTATCCTCCTCCTCCTCCTCCTCCTTCACGCGCCTCACACTCTTCCTCACAACACCGCCGTAAGATAAACGAGACGTGCGGTTAATAGTCGGATTAAGAGATTTTAATGCCACCTCCCTTCCTTAAATCCCTCCCTCCCTCCCTCTCCCTCCTTCCCTCCCTCCCTTCTGTTTTCCCTTCTCTCCCTCCCTCCTAGCTGCCCTTTTCTCCCTCACCCTCCTTGAATCCCTCCCTCCCTCCCTTCTCTCCCGTCTCCTTCCCTTCTTCTCTCTCCCCCTTTATCCTTCCTTCAATCCCTTTCTTCTCTCCTTCAATCCCTCCTTCCCTCCCTCCTTCCCTCCTCCTTTAACGCCTTACGAAGCTTCTGCTTTCCCTCTCATCTTTTCCTTTCCTCCCCTTTTCCTTTTCTTCCTTCTCTCCTTCCTCTGTTCTCTCTCCCTTCTTTCCTCCTTTCCTCCTTCTGTCTCTCTCCTTAGCGCCCCTCATCTGCTGAAGCCTCTCTCTCTTTCCCTCCCTCGTTTCCTTCCTCATCTCCCTTATTTTTCTTATATATTTTTCTTTTATTTTCTCTCCCTTTCTCTACCTTTCCTACCCTCCTCTCCCTCCAATCTTTACTTATTTCCTTTTTTTCCTCTCCTCTCTTTTTCTCTCCTCCGTCATGTTCCCTCATCTTCCTCCCACGTCCCTCCTTCTCTTCTGCTTCTTCTCTTTCTTTCTCTTTTCTCTGCGCCTTTCTCCCCGTTCCCTTCCCATTGTCTTCTGCTCTACCTGTCTTCCTCTTCCCTGCATCCATTTTCACACTCTCCTTTCTTCTCTCTAACGCCTTTTCTCCCTTCCTCTCATTCTTGTTCTCTCTGTATTTCCTTGTCTCCCTCTCACCTTCCTTCTCGTTTACTTATTTTTTAGCGTCTTTCTCTCGTTCCTTCCCCATTTCCTTATCTTCTGTATCCTTTCGTCTCCTTTCCTCCGTTTTACTTTCCATTTTCTTCTCTCTACCGTCATTTCTACCCACCTTTTCTTCCCTCTATAAATATTTCCTTATCTCCATCTCACCCCACTCCTCCCTTTTACTTTTGTTTATTTTCTTCCTCCTTTCCTCCTTTTTCCCTTCTGTTTCCCTCTGCATTTTCTTCTCTCTACCGTCATTTCTACCGATCTTTTCTTTCCTCTATAAATATTTCCTTATCCCCATCTCAGTCCTTCTCTATTACTTTTGTTTATTATCTTCTTCCTTTCCTCCTTTTTCCCTTCTGTTTCCCTCTGCATTTTCTTCTCTCTACCGTCATTTCTACCCACCTTTTCTTCCCTCTATAAATATTTCCTTATCCCCATCTCACCCCACTCCTTCTCTGTTACTTTTGTTTATTTTCTTCTTCCTTTCCTCCTTTTTCCCTTCTGTTTCTCTTTCTCTAGCTATTTTCTCCCCTCCTCTCATTCTTGTTCTCTGTATTTTCACATCTTCTCACCCAGCTTCTTCTCTTTTACCTCTGTCCCTTTTCCTCTTCATCCTTTTTAACGTCCCTTTCCTTCTTTCAAACGCTCTTTCTCCCCATCCTTTCTTCCCTCCCTTATATTATCATATGTGTCCCCCCTGACCTCCCCTTCCCATGAAGCCCAAACACTATCTGTCTTGACACCTTCACCCCCGTCCAGCGTCCCCGCCTGTCGCCCCAGCAGCGTCCTCCCCTTCATAATCATGCACGTTCCCTCCCCTCGCCCTTCCCCATAGGTCTTCCTTAGCAGGCTGTAAGTGTCACTCTCGCGTGCTGCAGTCACATGTTTCCTTACACCCTGGGGAGGAGGAGGAGGAGGAGGAGGAGGAGGAGGAGGAGGAGGAGGAGCATCATCAATACCTCAGCCTTCTCCGCCTCCTCTTCTTTCTTTTCCTTCCCCTCGATTCCTCCGACATAAGGTTGTTTACTGTTTGTCGATCTCTGGACTCCTGATCTTGTCTTCGTCGCGGCTCCCTCCTCCTCCCTCCTGTCCCCTGCCGCATTTACTAGTCTGTTCCGCTGCACTGCCTTGCCTCAGCGTGTCTGTTCTGTTTGGTTTTATTCTCTTCCTCCTCTTGCTGCCGTTGTGTATTTAGCTTTCTCTTTTGGGTCCTACTTTTTCGCTTTTTTACATGTCTCCTTTCTTATCGTTAATCTTTATCTTCCATTCGTGTTTCATTCCGCACCTTATCACTCTGTTATCTCCTCTGTCCTGTTTTATCGCTTATTTCTGTGGCTCCTTTTTCTGTTCCTTTTTCTTATTCCTATTTTTATCTTCTATTCTTTTTCATTCTGCATCTTATCACTCTTGTTTTTCCTCTTTTCTGTCTTATACTGCTCTACTTTTTGTCTCTCCTACGTCCAGCATCCTACTCAGCATACTACTCTAGCCTGCCCAGTCCTCTCTATCCCTAATCGACCCTACCATCCTACCCCAGCATCCTACCCCAGCATCCTATCCCAGCATCTTACCCTAGTCCTCCCTGTCCTCCCTATCCTCTCCGAGCCTACCATCCTACCCAGCAATCTATATACCCCAAACTGCCTAGTCCTCTCTATCCCTTCTCGATCCTATAAGTCTACCCCGGCATCTTACAGCAGTATCCTACCCGACCATCCTACCCCAGCATCCTAGCACCCCCTGTACCCCGTTCCGCTGGCCATTTGTCTGACGCTCAACTTGTTTCGAATAAAGCTGTTTTTGTGGAGGTATCTTAAGGCTGCCCACCTGAGCTTCCTGCTGTCCGGTCGTGATCCGCCTTCATTCATATTGATAAATCCCAGCCTACCCCGAAGCTCCATAATATTAATTTACTCTCGCACTTGTAAGCCGCAGACGTGAGCCGCTGAAGCTGCGTTGTGGCGGGTTACTTGAACATGACAGACGGGGAGCATCGGTCATTTGAGTATTTCTCTGACGAGCCTCATCTCCATCAGCTCACATGGGCAGAAAGAGCATCAAAGACTCGCTGTGGGTCACCTCGCCTTAGCCTCATTGCGTGTATGGTTTTATTACCGCATAGGAGAAGCTGGCGATTTTAGGTTTAGTAGCAACAATTTCGTCTCAGTAGTCATAATTATGTAATTTACGTGTCTGTGTAACACTAATTAAGATTTTTCAAAACATAAAGCTGATATTAGAGCATTTTTTTATTACGCTGGTGTTTCCATCATTCATTCCAGTGGTCAAGTGGCTATAACAATATAATTTACGTCCTAATGAAATTCTACTTACCTGTTCAAAAACTCGACTGTAAATATTTACTAACTATGGTGCCCTCTTTTACTACCGTCGCAATCGGTGAGTCAGCCTCCTTATTATACCCCGAAAACCCACCTTGCAAGGCACACTTCCCGCCACAGTGGCAACATCAACTCTCTCGCGGCTCCTTGCGAGATGTGCATCGTGGGAGGAGGGATCATGGCGCTCAGAGGCCCGCACCTGCCCGCCTGATTTGCGTTAGGCCGGCACTCTTGCGTAATTGTGAAGATCCGCGAGCTGCACCTTGTTGTGAATTGGACTAAGCAGAACCATAAGGCTGCTGGTGTTTTGAAGATCGAGTGTGTTCTGAGCTTTTAATAGAACAAGAGTGATAAGAAACAATACAAGAGAGGTGAATTATGTATTACAAATATATGTGATCCCTGAAGTGTTGTGATTGCCTTGTAAAATGATTCTTTTATTTGATGTAACTAAGCAGTGTGTGTGTGTGTGTGTGTGTGAGAGAGAGAGAGAGAGAGAGAGAGAGAGAGAGAGAGAGAGAGAGAGAGAGAGAGAGAGAGAGAACGTGTCTCTTGCTCCTCTATTATGTCTGATCTTCGCTTTCTTCTGTAAATTTAACTTCGTTGGTGAATAATTTGATGATGCTTTTACGGGCCAACACGCACACGGCTTAGACACACACACACACACACACACACACACACACACACACACACACACACGCACACGCACACAGTACACTGGAATAAGAGAGGCAGGCGGCGTCGATGTGAGCAAATCCGAGGTCATATTCGTAAACATTTCGTCGCTTTCAGGCACAGCACATACTCGCCAAGGCTTTCGTAGGAGTATCGGGCATTTCCGTGGGTAGTTTTATGACCCTTCTGGTAGTTTGGCCCTTCTTCTGTGTCATGAACTTAAAAGAATGCTCATTAGAACCCGATTAATCTTCTTTTCGGCCTTGGAAATAGTTGATATGAGAGGAGGAAGCGCCCGAGAATACCGACCGACCCCGAACTTTAAATTTTCGTCTCGGTGCGGGAAGCAAAAGGAGGAGGAGCCCGAGCAGTCTTTTGTTCCGCCGCTTCGTCTGTCTGTCCGTCTTTGTGGGAGAACAATCTTGACATCTTAACTTGGCCGCAAACAGGGACGCACACACACACACGCACACACACAAACACATACACACACACAAAAAAAAAAAAACCACACGCAACATTAATTATTTTTTTATATTTTAGTTCAATCTTACTTGCTATTTAAAGGGTGACATAAAACGGACGTGAAAAAATATGCATGCAGTGGATTTAGGTCTAATGTGCGTTGATTATATGGTCGTTTAGTTCTATCTATGTATCTGTATCTCTCTATTAATCAATATATCCGTCTATCTATCTATCTATCTATCTCCCGTTTCAATGTATTATTCATCTTTCTATATATGGGTAACCGTGGGCGTGGCTGTGAATATTTGCTGTGCTGGTCAACTCTTTTTGCTTCACTGGAGGGCCGTGGACGCAGCGTGTCTCCGTAGAGTATAGATGAGTGTGCGTAGCAAGGGCGAGGATGTCAAGAGAGGCTGTTTGTAGTGTCCAATGGCGTTGCTGAGTTTTTTTTTCTGTCTGTATGTGTAGGGGGTGGTTAATGGGACATGGTTGACCTTAAGGTACAGCTAAGCCTCTCTCTGTCTCTCTCCCGTCACGACCTTAATCACTATTGCCATTACCTCCCCCGCACCAACGACTCTAACTGTTACTAATCTATAAGTCTACTACTCTCCTCACTGTTGCCCTTCTTTCCACTGTTATCATAGCCCGAACTCAACCTGCTGATCACCGTCATACATTATTTCTTCCTTTCTCGTTCTGATCTAACCCATATCATCATCACCACCATCCCTGCTCTCACCATGCTCTCTCACACCCCATCATCACTACTATATGCCAACTTACATCACCATCACTAGCCTCTCATCACCCTTACTATCAACACCACCACCGTCACTACCACACAACCCTTTATCTTTTCCATCAACACCACCAGTAACCTTTCTGTCTGTCCCTCTCTATGTCTCTGTCTGTCTGTACATTTTTGTTTCTCCGTCTCCGTCTCTGCGTTTGTCTCTCTGTCTCTGTCTCTCCAAACCAACATTAAGTCATTGGTAATCCAGCGAGCCAGTTCAGCATATTTCGGTATCCCTCAGTTATCCCTTTCCTTTCCATCTCTCGCCCATCTCTATCCGCCCCCGCTCTGCCTCCTGTCGCTCCTCTGTCTGCTGGCCCCATCACAACAGTCGCGGCACGTCCCTCCCCCATAAATCCCTTCTCCCCCCTCATCAGTCCCGCAGTGTCCTCTCCCCGCTCGTAAATCCTCCGATCCTTGTCTCAACCTTTCCCTTCGTCTTCCCTCCCTCGTCGCCGCTCGCTGCCTCTCTATCCTGCCGCCCCCGCGATCACCTTCTCTTCCCGGAACACGCAAGTAGCACCTCCTTACGACTATCACCACCCTTACTGCTCCTCCCTGTTCACTTGGTCGCAGGTCGGTATTCTTAGACGTTACTGACTCTTACATTAATTATTTATAAAGGCCACATGAGAGGTGTAAAGCGTTCTCCTGAATGTTTTTTTAGAATTCGTGGTACAGAAGCCTTTTCAGACTCCCACCAGGGTCCAAAAACTACCCCTGAAAAGGCCACAAGTCCTACGAAAGCCATGTCATATGTGTGTGTTTGGGGGACGAATTTTTTAATAATATGGGGTTTATTCTCCTCCGTATATATATGCCAGCCTCCTAGTGCCGTCATGTTCCTTTCATTGCCGCCACTAACTAGAGCTTAACGATTTGTGTTGTCCTCTGCTCCTTACCTTTCTAAACAGTGATCAATATTCCCTCTCGTTACTGCTCGCCATGCAATAGCTTTTATTTTTTGTCGCCATTGTTTTTATTGGAAGCTTCCATGTCCAGCATATCCCTTTCCTATATTCCATCGAGTGACCTTTAGGATGTATCACTCCTTATTAAACTGGGCTTCACCTTCAGCCCCATCCGTTGTAAGGGCTGAGGCTCGTCGGAGCGAGGTGGGAGCGGTGCCGAGCTGCCTGAACCAGCAAGGCGGCTCTGGGTTGTCCGGCGTAAACTGCCGGAGCATGCCGCCGGTGTACTAACAATAATTTTCATCCCCGCATCGCACGTACTCGATAATCAATGAAAATAATTGCCAGAACATGACGGTAGAAGGTAAAATTTTAATAGCTAGGGGATGAATTGTTTCCTGCGCACCATTATTCGTCACAAATGTAACATAAGGTTGGTGTGGCCGTCCAGATGGCTTGCCTCGTGTAGTTTGAACGTTGCCAACACGAAAAGACAGCAGCTTTGTGGCCTTTATGTTTCTTTTTTTTTTTGTTACCATTTGTAAGTCATGATATCAAATACGCAAAGACCAACTCCGCCAACTCTTCCTTAAGCTGTTCCCACCGTCATCACCGTCTTGCCAGCACTAATAACCCGTAAGGCAAGGCAAAACTAAACAGCAGTGATGGAAATTTCTGATGTTCATTTTTTTAGCCTTTTAGATTTATTACATTAAAGACCCAATGACACAACCCGCCAAACACTCCGGAGGCTGTTATTTGCTATCACCATCGCCTTGCTGTACCTTTAACCCGCAACGCAAGACACAACTATGCAGCCGTGCCGGAAACTTCTTTAGCGTTCACTTCCCCGCCGCTGCCCCGCCGTGGCCGCGGACACGAGCAATTAACATCGGTGAACCTAATTAAATTGTAGAACTTAATCTTAAGTTTAGGAAGCATTTAATTAATTACTCCTTTGATCCTCGCCAGTTAACTTCACCTCCTTAGTTATATACGACTTGCTAAGTGGTATTAAACATTCTGGCGGCGGAGCGCGGCGAGCTGCAACAAGGGACGGGACCCTCCCCCCCTCAGGGACACCGCCGGGGACACGGTTTGCTTTAGCGCCTTACCCTTGCTCTCTGTCACTGCCTCCACCACCACCACGACCACGAGCCACACTGCTACTGCTACTTCTGTTATACTACTACTACTACTACTGCTACTACTACTTCAACTACTATTACTATTACTACTACTACTACTACTACTACTACTACTACTACTACTACCACTACTACTACTACTACTACTACACTACCATTACTACTACTACTACTACTAACAACAACAACAACAACAACAACAACAACAACAACAACAACAACAACAACAACAACAACAACAACAAAACCACCATATCTATCACCACCCCCACCAACTACCACTACCACCATAACCACCACCACCACCACCACCTTGTTGTCTCTCCCTCTCTGTCTCCATCACGCAGTCGCCAACACCCGCTAACCACTGGAGATAGCGTCGAAAAAGCGTTGAAAATGAGCATTACAGCGTGAGGCAAGTCCCGCTCATTGTTCAAGTTTGTAAATGTTGGAAATGTGTGGATGGCACTCGAGGGCCCCTGAGACCGACATGACCGTGAGTCTGTGGGGGGGGAGGGGGGGGATGAGATGGATAGGGGAGGGAGTACTGTGTGGGTGGATAGGAGGTGTTTGTGTGTGTTTTAGCGCATCGGATAGGAAGAGTTATCTGACGTAAGAGGTGGAAGCGTCTGAGAATACCGACCTATGTCTCTCTCACCGCCGCTGTCCCTTTCCTGTCCCCGCGCGGCGCCTCCCTAAAGCGATCGATATTCAGGCTCAGCTTCCGGTCCTCCCCCCGCCCAGGGAATGACCAAAAGGTGTTTCAGGAGCCAGAAGGAGAGAGTAAAGCCACGAGGAAAACTTTCAAAGCCTCGTAAAGACACGGGCGGGAAGGGAGCATAACAAGCCTCCTCCCCCGACCCCTCTCTCCCTCTCTTTCCCTCCCTCCCTCTCTTCTTCCCCACCCCGCCCACACACAGTACAAAAAATAGACAGAGGGGTAAAAAATAAGCGAAAGAAAAGGGGAAGATATTCTGAAACTGTGATGTGATGAAAGGAAGAAAAAGTAGAAGGAATAGCGTTGAGAGATGAAACGTTTTGAAATGGACACTAATTCACCTTGGGACAAACAGAGAGAGAGAGAGAGAGAGAGAGAGAGAGAGAGAGAGAGAGAGAGAGAGAGAGAGAGAGAGAGAGAGAGAGAGAGAGAGAGAGAGAGAGAGAGAGAGAGAGAGAGATTATCTTTGTATTCTCAGATCGAGTAGAAGGGAAAAGGCCTTACGAGTTACAATGGCTATGACCCGACCCCAGAGATACCTCCCTTGTTACTTATTCCTTTGTCCCGACGCCTCCGAAGTACTTCTCTTGTTACACTCACGACAAGGGAATCTTTAGTTAGTCGCTGCAGTGTTAAAGTCCCGAGTCGCTCTTGTCTCCGCGGCTTCTCGTAACTTCATCACCGTGCTGTTTATCCCCTCAAGATCTCCCTCGAGACAGTTGACTCGTAACAAGATAATCTGTAGCGTTTCTATTCACGTTAAGATACCGTTGTCGCCTACAGTGTAGAATATGCGTTGTGCTTTTCCTGTTGCGCTTATTTTTCTGCTACCCTCGAGGGACTTGGCTAGCCACTCTCAGAATGATGATATAATGTGTTTGTGTTCACGTATGACACTATGCTTGCCTCCAGTGAACAATATATGCTGAGCTATCCCTGTAGCATTCCTTCCTCTATGCTAAACGATCTCTTTGCTACGTTTATAATTGAAATAGATGATGAAGCACAAAGGTCTGTATTCCTGTAATGATAACTAAATAATGATGATAATGATGATACTAATAATGTACTAAAATATCAGCTTGAACAGATAATAGCGAATCATTGTTACATCTTCGGGGAGCTACACGTAAAGTCTGATCTTCCATAAATACTCTTTTAATATATATGACTAACTCTTTCTATTATGAATGCATATGTTACAGAATCTTCAGTCATTTCCCTCCATTGTTTCCTACCCGGGTAGAACGTGGCTCCCCGGCCCTCCTTCCCCCTACCCCGCCGCCCCGCCGCCGCTCCTCCCCGTATAGATCGCAGACTTTGTCCACGAGACTCGCCGAGCGCCGCCTTCCCCCGACAAAGAATCCTCGTTTACGTCTTCAATTTGTTTTGTCTTCCGTCTTTTTCACGGAGCCAGATTGCCTCAGCCGCTGCGCTTATGGTCCGTCCCTAAGACAGTGATTAAACTCTCTCCCGGGAGTGTTTCTTTCTTTTTGTATCGAACTTTTCACTTCCAAGAATATTTTTCCATTATTCAGAAATTTCCTCTGATGAAACTTGTGCCGTGTGTTGTTGTCAAGTCAATTTCACCTTCCAGTGTTTTAGTTCTCGACGGGCAGGTGTGTGTGTGTGTGTGTGTGTGTGTGTGTGTGTGTGTGTGTGTGCTTGAAAATAGGTAAGAGAGAATTGTATATTGTTTCCTTCTGATTCAGATACATTAAAAAATTACTTCTCCTTTTTCCTTATAGATCGCCACCCTTCAAATGTTCACTTCTACCTTCTATCTCCTTCGTTACAGCTCCTTCGGTCTTTGTAACGCCAGTCCACCCCTCGCCTAGCTGCGGCCTCGCTGTGCCCGACTCTTCACCTGCGATTCCCATCCTTCTCCTGTCCTTACTAATGCAAAAGTTAACCTGCACCTCCATTCCTGCATCCCCTTTAATAGTGAACAGTGGAATCATTTGCCTTTCTCTGTCCTCGGCGACCCGGCAAAGCTTTCCACTCCAGAACAGGAATTTTAGGAGCAGCGAGTAGCGGGCTTTTTTATTTTTTATTATTGTTTCCTTTTTTTGTGCCCTTGAGCTGCCTCCTTTGTTGTAGAAAAATAAATAAATAAGCTAACCTCAAACCTTAAACTTGTTGGAAATCTTCGTACTTGGACGTTACTTAGCGTGTATATGTTGTTATCTACCTACTTTACTTTACATCTTAAGTTAATACTCTTCCTTATATTGTTATGGTTTTTATGTCCTCTATCCTAACGTACGTCGCCAAGTGATGACCAGACTAGGTAATACTGATAAAAAAATGAAGGCACAGAAACCACAGTAACATAGAAAAAAAGGAGGAGTAGGAGGAGGAGGAAGAGAAGGACGAGGTATCGGAGGAAGAGGTAGAGGCCGCCGCACCTTGTCCCCGCCTCGCCCTAATGGACATAATAATCTCTACATGAAAAAGTCGCATCCGTTATGATCAGGACTATTAATGTGATCGCCCATTAATTCCCGGAGCCGCGCGCAGTGACGGCCTGGCGGCGGGGCGGGCTGGTGATGCCCTAAATTGCCCGGCTCGTTAATTAACATCAAAGGCGCTTTCTTCTTCTGCCTTCCCCCGGCGATCTGTCCCCCCGCAGCACCGGCCATGACACGCACACACACACACACACACACACACACACACACACACACACACACACACACACACACACACACACACACACACACACACACACACACACACACACACACACACACACACACACACACACACACACACACACACACACACACACACACACACACACACATTCTTCACCCCGTCCTCCCTTCCATCCTTCCTTCCCAAGCTCTATTTCATTTATTTCCCATTCATCCTATCCCTTCTCCTTCCCTCCTTCGCCTCTTACTCCCTCCCTCCTTCCTTGCTCGCCTCCTTCCTCTACAGATCCGGCAAGCCATTCCTGTGTGTGTTTTTTTAGGCCGTGAAATTACTGGACAAGAGTAATAGGTTGCGCGGAGAAAAGCGAGGAGTATTTTTGTAAGCAGACGGCGGCCGCAATTAATGAAGCCTTTGGCATGAAGATAAGCGCCGTAATTACAACAGGATCAGCCACTAATACATCCGTCTCTTCCGGAAAAAGGGACCTGATCCAGCCTTTTATCTGCCGTCTCGTATATACACACACATTAATTATGGCTCGCGGAGAAGGCAGGCACAGCAGACTAGGAGAGGGAGGGAGGGAGAGTGTGGAGGAGAGAGTGAGGACGAGGAGGAGGAGGAGGTAGAGCGAGAAAGCTGTAGGAACAGAAAGAAGGATAGAGGAAAGGGACAGTGATTGAGGAAGAATAGAAGGAGGAGAGAGTAGTGAGGAGGAAGTAGAGGGGAGGGTTAGAAAGCGATAGAAACAGAAAGGATAGAGCAAGGGGACAGTGCGTAGGGAAGAGTGGAAGGTGGAGGGTTGATGGTGCTGAATGGGGTGGAGGGGGAAGAAGTAGAAAGAGATGGAAGGAGAATGGAAATAGGATTGAAGAAGGTGAAAGGGGAAGACCGGAATGTAGTAGAAAAAAAAAAAGAATAGACGGGGAGAGGAGAGGGTAAGGAAGGACAGATGGGAAGAAAAAGATAGCCTGGAGAGAAGGAAGGAAAGCATTGGAAAGCAAGCAAAGGTTAGGCAGAAAGTAGAAATGCAGAAGGGTGGTTAGCGGTGTTGTGGTAGTAGGCTGGTATGAAAGGTAGGCAGGTAGGTGACTGACTGGCCGGCCTGACGTTCCGCTCTCCCATCAAAGGCACCAACAACAACAGCGGCATGTTTCTCCGCGGTGTCTGTGTCGCTCCGCACGTCCGCTCGCCCGCCCACTGCTATTGCCCGGCCCGTCCCGCACCTCTCCTTCCCTCCCTCCCTCCACGCTGTCGTAATTGCCGGGCGCCCACGCTTGTGTTGCCGGCCTGACTGATCTGTTTGTTTTCTTAGTGTGTGTGTGTGTGTGTGAGAGAGAGAGAGAGAGAGAGAGAGAGAGAGAGAGAGAGAGAGAGAGAGAGAGAGAGAGAGAGAGAGAGAGAGAGAGAGAGAGAGAGAGAGAGAGAGAGAGAGAGAGAGAGAGAGAGTATTTCCACTCCCCCCTTCCCAATTACGTCACTTCTCGGTTCCCAGAAGGAGGTTTATGCGTGAGGAGGAGGCAGGAATGACTTTGGCGGCGGGTTATTATAGTCAAGGTTCGCGGTAGAGCAGCCTCCGGGACGCATGTCAGCAAAGAAGCATTCCCTGAAACACTATTACTGGCAGCGACATCAAAACCTTCCTCTTTTCTTTTGGTACCGATCCTCTTGTTCATTTGGTTCCCGTCTTCTCAGGGGTGCGTGAGGATGTTTGGAGGAAATTTTGCTATTAACATCACACTTCTATGACACTCGAGTTATGGGAGTAGGAGTATTCTTGAGGATTTGAATGTTTGATGGAAGTTGCTTGGGAAATAGTTGATGCGAGAGAGGCGGAAGCGTCTGAGAAAACCGACTAGCTAATCGGAGGCGTTGTGAACATTTCCGTCAGTATTTCAAGGACACTGGTGGTAGTTTGATCAAGATTCTGTACCATGAACGCGAACCACCTCTCATGAGAACCCGATTCGTCCTCTTTTCGGTCTGGGGTAATAGTTGATGCGAGAAGAGCCGGAAGCATCTAAGAATACCGACCCTAAGTAATCCTCAACCCCGCATGAGGAAGGAGCGCAGCACAGGCCGTTCCCCTTCCCCGGCATTCACACGGCACACACTGTAAGGCTGTTGACATTAATAGCCGTATTACATTTTGTTTCCGTCAAAATTATGAATGGAGAAAACTTTTTGTTGTAAACTTTTATAGCTGTTGTTCGCCACCATTTGTCGCGCGTGTTTGCCGTGGAACAGGCTCGCTGTAGAGGACACAGTGCGGAAAAAATATCCTAAATCTATAATTAATTTGCATCAACCATTTCCGTATCTTCTTTTCCTCGTGAGAGACGTCGTGGAATATAAATTAACGTTATTCTCATCTTTGTTTAAAACATAAATCATTTTTCGTCTCTTAATAGCATTCTGTAGTTTTACGCCGCCAGTAAAGTAGGTGACTGCATATTTGACGCGTTTTGACACGAGGTATTTACTCGTGTTTTTCGCCCTCGCTGCTGGCGGCACAAGTGTAGCCTTTGTGAGTTAATTTCACAGCTGGTGCGGGGAGCTGCGAGCCAGGCACAGGTGTGATGCTAAGGCACGTGAGGCAGGCGACGTGCAGCAGGTCAGGGAGCACGAACGAAGCTACAGTTGTGGAAAGCTTACTGTAATGGAGTTTCTGTGAATGAGGTAACGATCGTTGGGGTTCATAGAGAGGCAGAGACGGGAAGGTAACACTGTCAGTCTTAATTTGGCGCCGCACAACACATAAAAAGATACAAGCTAACAAGTGCGCATTGAGGAGTGGGGAAAAGGTTGCTGAATAGAATATGAAGAAAGAAAAAGTGATAGAAAATGAAGGATGACAGAGGAGAGGTTTCAGTAGAAGAGAAAGTTAAAAAAAATGATGGTAGAGGGGAGAGAGGAGAGGACGATTTCGAGAGCAGGGTGAGAGAGAGAGAGAGAGAGAGAGAGAGAGAGAGAGAGAGAGAGAGAGAGAGAGAGAGAGAGAGAGAGAGAGAGAGAGAGAGAGAGAGAGAGAGAGAGAGAGAGAGAGAGAGAGATTCTGGAAACTGAAGGGAGAGATGGAGTAGGGGAAAAGAGAGATGGAGAGGGAGGGTGAGAGAAGGGTAGCGAGGGAGGGTAGGGAGGGTGAGAAGGAATGACGAAGGGAGGAAGGGAGGGCAGGGCGGAAGGGAGGGAGAGAAGCTAACATATGCCCCATAACCATCCCTTCTCGCCTCCATCTAATTATATGAGGATTAGTGAGGAAAATTACCCATACACACGTTAGCTCCGACTCCCGCTCAGGTGGTGGTGGGGCGGGGGTCGTGGTGGTGGCGGTGTTGTTGTTGCTGTTGTTGTTGGTGGTGCTGTGATTCGGGGTGAGGTCTCCTTGTGTGTGTGTGTGTGTGTGTGTGTGTGTGTGTGTGTGTGTGTGTTAACTTATTCACCTGTTAGCTTGTGTGTGAGTGTTGATCTTTGTGTTTGCACGTTTGTTTGCTATGTGTGTGTGTATGTACGTGCGTGTGTGATGACATGAGGGAGCGTGTGGAGGTGAGGGCGCTCGGGCCCCTCCAGGAAGCATCCCTCCCCTTGTTATGGCCGGCTCGGGAGGGGAGTGAGTGGGTCATTAGGTGCATAACAGCCCGCCAGCTGATATCTGCCGGCCCGCTGACCTGCCCGCGGCCCCTCATCCGACGCCTCATTACTGCGCCGGCCTGACCCCCACTCCTATCAGTCCTGACGCCTGACCCCCTACCCCCCTCCCTCCCCCTTTTCATCCTCTTCCTTCTCTCCCTCTTCCTCCTCTGTCACCACCTTCAGCGTTTTTATTGTTATTGTTGTTGCTACATAGTATTAGTATTAGAATTAGCATTAATTGTAGTAGTAGTAGTAATAGTAACAGTAGTAGTAGTAGTAGTAGTAGTAGTAGTAGTAGTAACAGTAACAGTAGTAGTCATAAAAGTAGTAGTAGTAGTAGTAGTAGTAGTAGTAGTAGTAGTAGTAGTAGTAGTAGTAGTAGTAGTAGTAGTAGTAGTAGTAGTAGTAGTAGTAGTAGTAGTAGTAGTAGTAGCAGTAGTAGTAGTAGTAACAGTAGTAGTAGTAGTAGTAGTAGCAGTAGTATTTCTTTATAGTAGCAGTAGACGTAGAAGTATCATTCTTCTTTTTCTCATTATTCTCATTAATCTTATTCTTATGATTATTATTATTATTATTATTATTATTATTATTATTATTATTATTATTATTATTATTATTATTATTATTATTATTATTATTATTATTATTATTATTATTATTATTATTATTATTATTATTATTATTATTATTATTATTATTATTATTATTATTATTATTATTATTATTATTATTATTATTATTATTATTATTATTATTATTATTATTATTATTATTATTATTATTATTATTATTATTATTATCCCTTCTCCTTTTCATCCACCTCCTCCTCATTGTTCTCCCTCTTCTGTTCCTCTTCCTCCTCCTCATGACCTTCTTGCCTTACGCTCCGTGCTAATTTTCACCTCCTTTCACGTTCTCGAGCTTCCTTGACTTTCGCCTCGCACAAGAAACACGACGATTATCAACTGTTTTTCTATGGCGGTGATATTCGCAGTCTTCTCCTTTCCTCCCCAACGTTTAGATATTACCCGATCATCTGGGTTTACCATTCTATCTGTTTATTTATCCATATCAGCCTGTGAACCTTACCGTTGCGATATATATCATTAAACCGTTTCTGCATCTATTTTCATATGAACTGACATGTTTTATCTTTTAATGCATATTTTATAACGTTTCCTTGTATACCTGGAACCTTGAGCACGTCCCCGGGCAGGGCTTTGCTAATAGACTGTATCGTGACGTGCTGTGTGAAAGGCGTCGGTGCTAGATATGTGCTTGATAAGGTATTCATATCTTCACAATACATCAAGTGACTCATGGTGATTACCTGTGTCTTACCTGCGGCCTTGTGATCATCGTTAGGGAGAGTTAATAACAGGTAGAGGACACCATTGAGGAAATGCTCCCCACTTTATAATCATCGTTTGGGAGGGTTGAGAATTGGCAGAAGACACCAAGAAAGAGATACTAAGCTTACCACTTTATTGAGGTATACAGAAAACCTTCATCAGAGTTCACCAGACGTCCAGGAATATATGTATGTAGCATGTATGTACAGGCGAACGCTTCCCTGCACATATATACACACACACCCTCGGCGCCTCTTCGGGTAACTGATACTCGTTTGGCTCGCATTTTTCCCATCGCTCTTTTATCTACCGTCCCCTTCTTTCCGCCTTCCGCAATGAGTGTGATGGGATTGCTTTCCTAACCACCGCGGGGTAACGTGAGCCGAGCAACCAAGGAAGGGCGCGGCAGTAAAAGTCGTCCCTCCCCAGCACGTGCCGCGTCCCCCGTTTATCAGTGCCCGTGGAGTAACCTGAAGGCGCTGCTGGCTTTTACGTGCCAGATACTTAAGTTGATCATTTCTAGCTCGGTGATAATAGTAGTAGTATTGGCAGTAGTGGTGGTGGTGATGGTGGTAGTAGTAGTAGTAGTAGTAGTGGTGGTAGTAGTAGTAGTAGCAATAGTAGTGAAAATAATGGTATACTACTACTACTGCTACTACTACTACTACCATAACCATCACTACTACTACTACAACAACAACAACTAATAATAATAATAATAATAATAATAATAATAATAATAATAATAATAATAATAATAATAATACCTTTAATATAAGCCCTAATAATAGCCACCATCACGCGTGCCTAAGCCGCCGGTGACCAAGGCCGGCCGGCAGGAACACGTCGGTCGCCGGGTAAGCCTCTGCCTGTTGATTGTTCACGGCGGCCTCTCTGGAGTGTTTGTTCGATGGAGGAGGACGAAAAACAAATCTATATATTTTCCAGTCGGGTTGCGCCTCCTCCAGCACGTGATGAATAACTAACGATGGGCTAAAACTGTGCCTCGTCCCTCTAATAATTCACAGTGTTGTTGTTGTTCCGTCCTTCCGGCGCGAATATTGCCGTTTTTTGCGTGCCTGCGTCGCGGTAATTAACCAAGTGTTTACGAGAAAATTGGTCGGGAGAGTTCCATTACCTGGCCAGCGAGGTGTCACGGCCTATCAGGTGGACAAGGCGGGGCAAGGCTCTTCCTCCTCCGCCCGCCCCGCCGATCCATACCCTGCACAGCGGCTCCCCGGCCTCTGCTTGTACACGACCTTTGACTTACACTACTCAGCTCCCTACACAACAGCTCTCCCGCTCCTCCTCCTGCTCTTTGTACACTCCCCCTTCGACTTTGACTTGTAATATAACACATGCAGCTACCTCCACGGCCGTATCCCCTACACAGAAGTTCCCCGGTTCCTCCTCCTCCTCCTCCTCCTCCTTCTCCTTGCATACTCTCCCTCCGATTTATACATATCACAGCTCCCTCCACTCCTGTATCCCCCACACAGCAGCTCTCCGGCTCCTCCTCTTCCTCGTACACTCCCTTCTCGGCTTACACATTACACAGCTCCCCTCACAACCGACCTACACTTTGAAAGGCATATACACTGCGATGTCCACTCCCCTCTGACATTATTCATTTCACAACTCCCTCATAAGCACTTCGATGTTCACTCCCTTCCGACTTAAATATGACACAGCTTCCTCCTCGGCTGAACTACACATTTAAAAACATATCCATTTTTATGTATACTTTCCACCGACTGATACAATACACAGCTCACTGCCTCCACGGCCGACATCCACTCTGAAAGGAATATACACTGTGGGGTGACTTAATTGAAGCGTTTTAATAGGAATATAGATTAAAACCCATATTCTTAAAAGCCCCTCGTAGAAGTTTCACCCACACACCTACCCCCCCCCCTCCTACACACACACACACACACACACACACACACACACACACACACATAACCTCACCCACACACACACACAACCCCCTGTCTCCCCCCCCCCCCCCCTCACACACATCAAAAGTATCACGCTCTTGACAGTCGTTGTTGAACCATAAAAACACAAATTAGCCTCGAGTCGGACTGCCAGGCGAGAGCAATAAGGTAAATATACTTAATTTAGCAATGGCACGGGTCACTCCACACTCCATCATTGATCCTCCTCCCCCTCTTCCTCCTCCTCGTCCTCCACCTTCTCCCAGCCTTACCTAGCTATCAGGGAGGTGCCTCGGCTTCGGGAGCATTGGGCAAACACTGTCAGGTCCCGCCGAGGCATCATTACCTGTGTGGGGCTGAGCCGAACCCGACGACCTGTGCGGCGAGCGGTGTGGCTTATATAAATCTTGGCTTCCTGCTGCCCTATCTTCCTCTCTGTCGGGGTTCACAAGTTCGCGTTTTTTTCTTTTCATTTAGGTGTATTTGGGCTACTTTTACCGTATGTCTGCGGCTATAACTACCCACTATCAGGGCTTCCAAGGTCGCTGTTTTTTTTACATCAAGGTATTTTTGGGCTATTTTTAGCGTATAAGTTTGCGAGTAACTTCTCTGTCAGATTATCCAAGGCCTCGTTTTGTTTTGTTGCTTCTGGGTATATTTGAGCTATTTTTGTCGTTGAGATCTGTTGGACTTTGTAACAACCTTCTAGTGTGGTTCTCCCTTCCCTTTGTTGCTCTGTCTTCGCGAGCTGACTTGCCAAATGCCTCTCGTCTCACAGTGCCACTCAGTAATAAATAAAAGAAAGAGAACCTATACTTATTTTTTTTCTTCAGCGTGCAGTTCCTTCCCACGCCAACACTGACTGTATTGTTGGTGTCATTGATTTCATGCAGATTTACTACATTCATGAGCTCATAATATACTCCTTATTTTTTACTTGTTTTACACACACAGTTTTTTCAGTATTTATTTGTTCCTGCTTAGTACTTACAATATTCTTCCTTCTAGACATGATTTCCACTTCTTTACTTACATTTTTCCTCTCACGGTTTTTTCTCTCCTCGTCCTCCTCCTCCTCCTGCCTTCCGCCAGTCTTTCTCTTCTTTCGCCTCATCTTTCCTCTCTAGTTTCCCTGTTTCCTTTATCTTACGGCACATTTACCTCTTCCTTCCGTAGCTCTACCCGCAAGCCTTTCTTCTTCCCTTCCGTTCGTCCAGTCTTTTTCTGCTTTCGTCTTTATCTCTCCTCTCTAGTTTCTCTGTTTCCTTTATCTCACGGCACATTTACCGCTTCCTTCCTTCCTTCCTTCCTCAGTCTTCCTCGCACGCCATTCTTCTTCCCTTCCCTTCGTCCAGTCTTTCCCTGCTTTCGTCTTCATCTCTCCTCTCTATTTCCCACCATTGTTGGCCGTACAAACACTGCCTCCTACTACTACGTTCCTCTTCCTCCTCCCTCTCGGTCTGCCTTCTTCCCTCCCACACCCCCTCAGCCTCCCTCGCTCCCTCCGTGCCGGCCCCCGCGTTCCTCTGCCAGAATAAACTCCACATGTAGACCCAGGGGATAACGCTCTCTGGGGCCCACACGCACCCTTCAAAGTTTCTTTACATTCCCCCCTCAAGAATGAAGTATGTGCTTTGGCCTGCTGGGTAGTGGGAACTGGCAGCTCTGGCTCGAGTCTGACTGCGGCTGTATGGAGATGGTTGGGGGGAGGGCGTTGTGGGTAGTGGTGTGGTGGGTAGAATGCATGAGGTGATCGGTGGACTAATATGGTTTGTCTCACTGTGTCTCCACTTCACAAATTAATGAATGCAAGGGAGCGGGAGACGTAAACAAAGCTCTTAGTGCTGCGAAGAAGCATGCTATTGGGCCGTATAGATAATGCAAAATATAAGTGGCTTGGAGGACGAAGGAAACAAGAAAGGCATCAATACAGACGCTACTAACGAAAGACCAGAGAGACATCAGGAGGCACAGAGCATTTTAAATAACCTATAGAAACCTGCTATCGGGTCTTGAGGGTAACGCATACCATCAAAGTCATAGTAATGTCAAGGGAGACGGTGGCCGAGTGGTTAGCGGGTGATTCCGCAGACCTGTGTTCGTTCCAGTTCGGCTGCAACCAGGTAGGAATTTTCAGAGTGGCGGAAAACAACCAAACCATACGCTTTCCAGATTTCTACCAATCAACCCTAACTTCAGCGACGTGGGTCAGACAGAGCACCGGGGCGTAACATTGGCCAAGCAAAGTCATATATCACAAGTTGCATATAGGAAAGTAGGGAGAAACAGTGAGCGAAGTTTGAATCACATTAATGTGTATATTGCGGTCAGCTGAGTGATACACCAACACCACCACCAGCTAGCCTGCTCGTCACGCATAGCTCTTTGTATTACTAAGAAGCCTGCACTCGTGTCATGAAGGCAATGCATAAGATATAACAATGTCGCAATAAGGAGAGCTTGAATGAGACCAATGCAAAGGCTGTAGTACATGAAGAGATGCCGCCCGCCACACAGAGCTCTCACAACTGTAAAGAACCTTGCAATTTGTGTCGTAAATACAGTAAATATGTATAACAGGTGTAGCAGTAAAGAGAGTTTGAATAAGCCTGATGCAGTTGACGCAGTGGTGCCGGAAAAAGTGAGCGAGGCACCACCGGCCGGCTCCCCGGAGTGCCGCTTGGCCTGCTCCCCGCCCCTCACAGCTGAATATAAACATGAGGCCGCCCGATCCTCCTGCAGCGGCGGGTATACATAAGCAACAAAGCGTCGGGCGGGCCGGCGTAAAGTGTCACCTCGTACCTCATGACAGTCGCACGGAGAATACACGCATAGCAGCCCCGCCCCCCCCTCATAGGTAGGCCTCGCCCTCTCCCGCGTGTAAGGGTCAGGGGGTCGGGGCTTTCTCTAAACGCAAGGGTTATGTTTTCCTCTCCTCTCTGAGCACATAAGCCACGAACACTGCCTCTCGTGGTGAAGTGCGCCGTCTGTTTGTCTTAAGCCTTGGAGGGGAAGGGAGATGGTACTCTTTATGTAGTGGTTCTTGATGATTATACTGTGTTGTTGTGCCTCGCCCCTCTCCCTCCCTCTCTCTCTCCCTCTCCCTCTTCAGGTACTCTTCCCTCCCATATCTTGCCTTACCTTTTGTTTTGCTTCCCCCTCCCTTCCCTACCTGTACCATCCCCTTCCTCCCCCTTCCCGTCCGCTCCACTCCACTTGTGTGTGTGTGTGTGTGTGTGTGTGTGTGTGTGTGTGTGTGTGTGTGTGTGTGTGTGTGTGTGTTTGTAAGTAAAAACAAAACAAGACTACCATTGGGACAAAATACACAAAGCGAGGAAGCAACGGCAAAAAAACTCCACCACCGGCCACGTCCTAACACACACACACACACACACACACACACACACACACACACACACACACACACACACACCTGCCGCCACGCCACGCCCTCGGAAACTCAACCAAAAGGACGAAGAAGAAAAAAAAATAAAAAAAAAACATCGATAATTGATTTAGCTTCCCGAGACAAAAAAGCCACAAGCCAATCATAGGTGAAAATACTTCTTCTGCCCTCCTCCTCCTCCTCCTCCTCCTCCTCCATCAGTGACTCTCGCCTTGCCTCACCTGATCCATCACACCTCCTCCTCCTCCCTCACCTCCACCTCACCACCACGGCCGCTCCTCACCACCACCACCGCAGTCATCACCACTTCCACATATTTCCACCTCCACTTCTCTTCATTCATCACCACTAATATATACTCCTTCACTTATCAATTTTATGATCTCAAACCACCGATTTTAGATTGGTATACCTTGTGTGTGTGTGTGTGTGTGTGTGTGTGTGTGTGTGTGTGTGTGTGTGTGTGTGTGTGTGTGTGCGCCTTACTCTTCAATAGCATCGTGGTGTTCCCTTTGAGGTTACGAGGCAGATCGAAGGAAGCAAAACGGTCAACTTGCAGGCGATTTCAGAATTACCGTCGGCATGCGAAGGGTGGAGAGAGGAGGAGAGAGAGGAAGGCTTTGTCCTGCACCCACCGCCGCGTCCCTCCCTGCAGCCAGTCAGCCACCACTGATGTGCTCTGGGATGTGTGTATGAGGGAGAGGGTTGAGAAGAAGAGGTAGGCTTGGATGTGGGTGTCGGAGGGGGAGGGAGAGGTAAACTTTGGCGTGGGCGTGGGAAGGGGCGGGAGAGGTAGGGTATGTTGTATAGGCGTGGGAGTTAGTTAAAATGCCACTTTGGGTTTAAATGTGTAGGTGTTTGTGTATGGGTGTGTATGTGGGGGGTTTATGTTTTGGACGGGTTTGGATGTGGGCGTGGGAGTGGATTGGGGCGCCACTTTGTGTTTAAATGTATGTGTTTGTGTTATATGTGTGTGGGTGGGTGAGTGTATGTGTGGATGTGTATGTTCGCTAGGTTCCTCAACTCAGTGTGATCGGGAACTGTGTAGCTTCTGTACAAAGGCAGAGCTTGTTCGCCCAAGGCCTTAAGGTCAGCGAGCCGAAGAAGTGGGTCAGGCTGATCTATAAAGGAGGAAAAACATTTATTCCCGGATCCCGGAGAGCACAAATTCGTTGTTTTGTGTTGGAGGAGCCGAGTGTAGGGCGACGCCTTGGGCTGGGAAGCGAGGACGTGGGCGTGTGACGGGCCTGAGTCACACTGGCGATACTCGTGACGGCTTGCATGTGTCCTCAGACCGCGGAAAATGGAGGGACGAGGTCAGGCAGGAGATTATCCCTGCATACGAATGTTTTGGTTAACAGTAATCCTCGTTTTTTTTATTAATCCCTTAAGCGAGTGCTCGCCATCTTTTGAGGAAATTCAAAGTGGAAGAAAAAGAGCTTTCTTTGTGTTTTATTTGTTTATCATTCCGGGCGTTGTGTCGGCAGCGGTGAGGCGAGGCGAGGCGAGGCGAGGCAGCCCCGGGCCACGCGAGGGCCAGCCAGCCGCGGCCCGGCAAGGTAAGCCTGCAGAACAAAGCGGCTCCGACCCAGCCAGCGCCGAGCACGGGCAAAAGCCTAACTGCAAACATACTTCCTGAGGCGACCAGCGTCTCTCTGGGGACGGAGCGGGGACGAGAGAGAGAGAGAGAGAGAGAGAGAGAGAGAGAGAGAGAGAGAGAGAGAGAGAGAGAGAGAGAGAGAGAGAGAGAGAGAGAGAGAGAGAGAGAGAGAGAGAGAGAGAGAGAGAGAGAGAGAGAGAGAGAGAGAGTTCCTGGTATAAAATCCTTAAAAAGTGTCACACTGAACAAGGAACAAAAAGCGCCTTCCGTGAATAAAACAAGCGAGTAATTGCCGTGATTGGCGCCGCGCTCTTGGGCGTTCTCGCACTCGGTGCAAAAAACAAAGTTGTGAAAAATAAGTAATCAAAATAACGCCTTTTTTGGAGCTTTGACAAAAATTGCATTCGCGATAAAACACGTGCGCGCGTTAGATAAGTCACCTTCTCTTCTTTTTAATGGTCACGGCGAAGCAAGAACGACGGCCATACTGATCATGCTCTGTGCCGGAGTGACGGAGAGCCAACCACCTCCAGCCAAGCCAAGCCATCTCAAGCCAAATTAAGCGACCCAAAGCCAAGCCAAGGCACCTCAAGCTAAACCAAGGACACTCGGAACTCAGGGCTCTCCACTCAAGCACGGAAACACTTCAGGACTAATTAAAGGCGTCTAACCACAGAATCAGGCACTTAATAGGAAGAAAACACCAGTCAGCCCGTCGTTGCCCCAAGTTAGTGGTAGGTCCGCCGCTGTGCCCAGATAAGAGCAACACACGAGTAATCAGTTGGAGCTTCTCTTGCCACCGCCGCGTCGCCCTGGCAGCCGCTGAGGGCGAGGCGGGGAGGAGAGGGAGACAGGGAGGGAGGGATCAGCCGAGCATTAGGGCTGTAATCGACTTTTACAGTGTCCCGACGACGATGCTTTTACGTCACTGTGATGCCTTCCTCAAATACCGCCCGCCTGGCCTGGCCCTCGCTGTCCCCGCCCTGCTCACCGCCTTTCTCCTCTCTCGATCTCTCGGCTCTGGATTCCTTCCGCGCTCTTTTTCACCTTGTTCTTATTCTCCTTGCTCTCCTTGCTCTGTTCGTTCCTGTTCTCTTTGTTTTTGTTCCCCGGTTTGCTCGTCTTTCGACCTCTTAACCTCGTGACTCTGGTTTCCTTCCACGGTGTCTTTCACGACGACGAGTTAGAGTAGGCTAGTCGGTTTGGCCTGTCCCTTTGCTCCTTGCCTTTGTTCTCCGTCTTAGTTCTCCTCTTATGACCTCGCATCTTTGTGGCACTGAATCCTTCCGCGGCCTTTTCCACCAAGACGAGTTAGAGGTGGTCGGTTTGCCTTGCCCTCTTGCACTTTGTTCTCCTTGTCCTCCGTCTTAATCCCCTCAGCCCTGGACTCCTTCCTCGGCCTTTTCCACCAAGACGAGTGAGTTAGAGGTGGTCGGTTTGCCTTGCTCTCTTGCACCTTCCCTTGTTCTCCGTCCACTCGTCCTTCCTACCCTTACTCCCTTTCCTCCGTGCTCTCCTCTGACGTATATCCACTCTTTCCTGAACCACTACTTAACATGATTGGATTAAGCTAACCAATTATACCTACGAGTGTACACGGTATTTTTTGCGCTGATTTTATACCTTTGATGTTATTTGATAAAGCAATACTCTCTAAAGAATTAAAGCAATCAACACAATATTCCCCTGATAAAATAATTTAAACTTTTGGTGATATATATTCGTTTTTATTTAATACAATATCTCGGTTCTGTAACACTTTCGGATATAACACACTTTCGGATATAACGCCTTGGTATTCCCTACAATGAGTTCGTTAAATGGAGGGTCTGTAGTAGTCTTTGTGAAGGAGAATCACTCTGTCAGTATGTAGGATGGAGAGTGGAAGGCATGGGAAGGATGGAAAAGGGAGGGAAAGGAAGCACGGGAGGGTTGAGGAGGGAGGGGAACGAAGGGGATTGTTAGGGAAGGAACGGGCTCAACGCGACACCCTCATTGGTAGTCCTAGGCAATGACAATGACTGGAAAACTGTGGAGCCAGCGTGGTCGGTATTCTCAGACGCTTCAGCCTCTCACATCAACTATTTCCAAAGGCCAGTAAGTAAATCAGTCGGGTTCAAATGAGTGTTTCTTAAGGTTCATGTTACAGAGGAAGGGTTAAACTACATCCAGGGTCATGAAACTACCCCTGGAAATAGCCAAAACTACTACGAAAAGCCTTGTCAAATATGTGAGCTTTGGCGTAGAAATGTTTAAGAATATGACCTCAGAACAGTCCAGCCCAAACCGCCCTGCCGCAGTGAAGCGCCGAGTGCAGTACAAAGGGTTTTATAATGTGCCAGCGTGCAGACCAACCCCGCGGCGACGCAGACTCGGTATAAGATTAATGAACAGTTGGATTATAATATCTCTACAACACGATTAATTACAAATGAATAGGTACACAGGCGGACAAACAGATGCTCAGGTGAAGGGAAGTGTACCCGAGACTCCTCCTCCTCCTCCTCCTCCTCTCTCTACTCCTTCCACCAGTGCCTTCCTTCCCCTCCCACCTCTACCCTTCCGTCCCTTCCCTACCCTTCCCTTCCTTCCTCTCCCTCCTCAACCCTCTCTGTTCCTTCCTTAACCCTTCCCTTCCCTCCCTCCCACCTCACCCTTTCCCGTGCCTTCCTTCCCTTCCCTTCTCCCTCCCCATCCTTTCCTTAACCCTTCCCTTCCTCCCCTTCCCTACCCTCCCTTCCTTTCTGGGCCCCTCTGTCCTCTATCCTTTCCTCCCCGTCTCCTCCCTTCCACCTCCTCAGTCCCTCTCCCCCTCCGCCTCCACCTCTGTCAATCTCCATGTGTTCCTCCTCCCCCTCCTTGCACTCCTCTATCCCTTCCACCTCCTCTGTCCATCTCCCTCCTCCTCCTCCACCTTGTCGCCCTGCCCTCGCCCCCTCCACCCTCTCCCTCCGCGCCACCACCGCCCTCCACCTGCGCCTCCTCCAACCCCTCTCCCTCCGTGCCTCCTTCTCCTCCCCCCCCCCCTCCCGTATCCCCCCCCCCCTCGTGCCTCCGCGCAGCTCGGGTTTTTTCAGGGCTGTGTCTACATCCTTTACATTTATCCGGCCGTTTTTGCCTTCATTTACTGGCTTTTCATTTCCCTTTGCCGGGGCGTCGTTTTTGTCTAGTTTTAGTTTGCCATTTTTTTCGTTCACTTGTTTTCCCTCCTCGAAAAGTGCGCCATTTGTAAGCATTAGACTCGTGCCGGAAGAAGACGACGACGACGCCTCTGACACTGGGAGCACCACGACGACTACTGCCTGAACAGCGTCGGCGGCCCTCCCTCAACTACAGCGAGGATGACTCATATTTGTATTCCTTTCGCGGTATAGGAGGCAGCCCGAGGATAAAAATCTTTCCGTCTCAATAAGGGGAAGCTAAAGAGTTGGCGTTCACTGACTAAGCTGGTACCAGGCCTCGATTTATTTTCACGGAGCAGTTGCTGGTTCAACACAGAGTCATTCCAGCGATACCTCATAAATCCTGTGAAGACACTTGATACAAAAGGCATCGACACGCCTCGCCAAGTCACTATTCAGCCATACAGTAAAACAGGGAGCACAAGCGACTTAAAGATTCGAATCAGTTTCCGCCTGCATATCGATAACGCTATATACTCGTATTGAGCGAGTTCATAACATCGTGGGCCTACCACTGCTATGCACTACGCTAGCAAGGTATGTGAAGCTTTTGGTGACCTCGACATCCTCACCACACACATGGACTGACGGAACTGAACACACTGAACAAAAAAGTCAACAACACAAAACTCCG
The DNA here is from genome assembly GCF_024679095.1 of Eriocheir sinensis. NCBI lineage: Eukaryota > Metazoa > Arthropoda > Malacostraca > Decapoda > Varunidae > Eriocheir > Eriocheir sinensis. The sequence goes on from NC_066548.1 coordinate 465,644, forward strand.
CGACACAAAACTCTGCAACACACTCAGCCCGTAATGTCCAGGCGGAGTTAACGGCACAAACGGCTGATCGAGATTAGCAAATCTTAATTAAACGAACTCGATTTGTCCAGCCACATAAATCTTGGACAGCACCCATTACCACACGGACCCCTCCCTCCCTATCCCCCCATTCTCTCTCTCTCTCTCTCTCTCTCTCTCTCTCTCTCTCTCTCTCTCTCTCTCGCTCTCGCTCTCGTTCTCGTTCTCGACTTTTCCGAATCAGAATCGTAGAGAAGGGAAGAGAGGAGGGAAGAGAAGAGAAAGAGGATGGTTAAAGAGGAGAAACGAAGAGGGAGGAAAGGAAAGGTAGAGGAGGGAGGAAAAGGAAGCTATAGGAGGAAATAGGGAAAGAAGGAGAAAGAGGAGGAAGATGAGAGAGGAAGAAGGGGAGGGGTAGAAATGGGAGAAGACAGCGAGATGGCGTGGCTGAGGGACCCTGGGTAGTGAGTCTCCATGTTAGGGCCTCGACAATGACTGTAGCTCCTCCTCCTCCTCCTCCTCCTCCTCCTCCACATCATCCCAAAGCCAGCCAGTCAGCCAGTGAGACAAATCAGCCAAGGCCACAAATGCCAGCGTGGAGAGCATCAACAAGGCTCGAGGGCCATGCAGGGCGGCGTGATACGTCTTGGCATTGTCTTATCACCCGATCGGCTTAGCGCGTCTCAGCGGATGACGGGCGGGAGGAAAACATGCGGCAAGGCGACGAGGATGTGTCCAAGCGATGAGGCGATAGTTGAAGACCCCTAACTGGACCAGAACGAAGGAGAGAATTGAATGTAAAGAGTTGCAGATGAGGCGCAGTTCATAGGAGAGACGCTTTGGTTTGACGAATGACGAGCGAAAGGAAAACATGTATCAAGGCGACGAGAATGTGTTCAAGCGATGGGGCTATGGCTGAAGACCCTCAATTGGAGTAGAAAGAAGAGGAAGGAAGGGAGTGAAGAAGAGACGCTTTGGTATGACTTCAAGAGGAAAACCAATGTCTGGCAGATGGAGGGACAATACCTATGCCTCAAACTAACCCCCACAGTGAAGAGGAATGAATGGAAGGCAGACAGAAGTGATACAATATTCAGGGGAGATGCTTTAGTATGACGGTAGGAGGAGAACAAGTGTCAGGCAGATGGAAAGGCAATTCTAAGACCTCAAACCGACATTCACAGTGAAGATAAATGAATGGAAGACAGACTAGACGCTTGAAGGGGTAACACATTGCTTACTTCCCATCTCTACATGTTATACCAAGCCTTTATCTCTCCACCTCTCTCTTTACGACAACTTGCAAGATATCCAGCGACATGCTATTGAGCACCGCTACAAAGGCAATCCCTAAGTCAGGTAAAGGATCAGGAAGGAACTCGCGGGGCTTTCCTTCATTATCTCGCTCTCGGTATCGGGTTGGCGATGAGAGGTGACATAAGTGCCTGCTTTTTGCGTCTTATCAGCAGCTGGTCGTCTCGCCAAAGCGTGTCGCTGGACGAGAATCCTTTCCCGTGAACTGAGACTTGAGAGGAGGAGGAAGAGGAAGCGATGGAGAGGAGGAAAAATACGGAAAACGAGGGAGAGAAAAAAAAAAACAATGAGAAAAAGGAAAAATAAAGAAAATGAGTAAGAGGAAAAATAAGGAAAATGAGAATGAGGAAAAGATAAGAAAAGGAGCAAGATGAAAAATAAACAAAATGAGGATGAGGAAAAACAGTAAGAAATGAGGTAGACGAAAAATTGAAGATAATAGGAAAAAAAAGAAACAAAAAAGAAGAAGTAGAAGAGGAGGATGAGAAGGATGAAAAATAAAGGAAAAGAATAAAAAAGGAGAAAAGTATAAAAAAAGAATTAGAGAAAGGAGAGTAAGGAAGAGAAAGAGAGGAAGTAGAACAAGAAGAATAACAAGATGAGGAATAGAAAGGAAAATAAAATAAAAAGGAGAAAAAGAAGAAGAAGAAGAGGAAGATGAAGAAGAAAAAGAGGAAGAAACTAAGAAACTCCTCCTCATCTCCCATTTCCTCCTCCTCCTCCTCCTCCTCTTCATCTTTCTTCTCTTGTTTCCTTCCCCGCTGAATATTTATAAATGCAAACGCCGTATAATATTTAGCGAATGACATAAACTCACTCACTGATTTTAAATAAGTCTCTCCTTGCCATTTTGTTCCACTTCTCCGTTTTCTTTCGTCTTCCTTTGAGCTTTTTTTCCGAAGTGTAAGTTTTGGAGTATAATAGTTTTTTTGTTCTAGTAAATTAAAGTTTCTCTCTCTGTCTCTGTCTCTCTCTGTCTGTCTCTGTCTCTTTCTCTATATCTATCTATCTACATCTATCGATCATTCTCTATCTCTAACTCTCTTTTTCTCTTTCTTTTTTTTCTTATTTTCTTTTTTCTCTTTCTCTTTTTTCTTCTATCTCTCTCTATCTATCTATCTATCTATCTATCTATCTATCTATCTACCCTCCTCCTCCTCCTCCTCCTCCTCCTCCTCCACAGCTTAGGTCACCAGTAGCGTAAGTTAAGGGTAGTAATTTCCTCTTATTCCTCTCTTTACTGTAAAATTTCCATGTCTCTTCCTTAAGGGCACATGGTGTTCTCTTCCAACTATTTCCTGCCGGCACGTTGACGGAGGGAGAGGTGGGTGGGGAGGAGCCTTCATCTATTCTGTCCTGTCCTGCCACACGTAGATTACTAGTAGTAGCGGTAGTAAACAGACACCCTCGCCATAGACCAACAGGTTTTCTGGTGTCTGTTCTTCCTATGTATTCCTATGTATTCCTTCTCCTCCTCCTCCTCCTCCTCCTCCTCGTTGATTTTCTTCCTCCATCTTTTCTGTACCCTTGTGTATATTTTTTCTCTTTCTTTCTTTCTCTCTCCACGCCTCTTTTTTTCTCCTCTTGTTCTTCACCCTCCACCTTTCCTCTCTCAATTTATATTTATCGCGTCCTCCCTCTTCCTCCCTTTTTCCTATCTTCTTCCTTTCTTTCCTTTTTTATCCTTTCTTCTGTAGCTCTTCATTTTCTCTATCTTCTCTCCCTCGTATACTCTCTTTTCTTTCCTCTCTCCAGTTCTTTCCTCACTTTTTTCCTTCCTTCTAGTTTCCTCCTCCTCTTCCTCCTTTCCATCCTTCCTCCTCCTTCTATTCCTCCATCTCTCTCTAATTATCCTTTCCTTCCTCCTTCTTATTCCTCTCTTTCCCTCTCCTTTTCCTTCTCTTCTCCTCTTAATTCTCGTTCTTCTCTTCTTTTCGTTTCCTTCCCCTCTCTCTCTCTCTCTCTCTCTCTCTCTCTCTCTCTCTCTCTCTCTCTCTCTCTCTCTCTCTCTCTCTCTCTCTCTCTCTCTCTCTCTCTCTCTCTCTCTCTCTCTCTCTCTCTCTCATTCTTTTCTCCCTTTCTCTCTAAATCTGTGAAGATTAAAAGGCCAGGCAGTGTGCTAAGAGACCTTTCTTCGGCTTCAACTCCATCTTTCATGAACTTTTGGATCCTTCTTTAGGGTTGAATGTCACCGTCGAGCGTCAAAAAGAATTCCTCTATACACCCGGAGTCTCCTTTTTAATGGGGGTCACTTCGTTATTTTATCCTCCTGACGTCATATTTTTTCTTTCATTTTCCCTTTTATCTCCTTTTCTTTTCTGGGCTTTCTCTCTGTGTGACTCAGGTGCTCGCCGGCGATGTTTAATCAAAAGGAAATGCTCACTTACTTACTTAGGCTGATTGCGTAGGTTCCGTTGTCCGTGTGTGTGTGTGTGTGTGTGTGTGTGTGTGTGTGCGTGTATGCGCTTGAGGTGATCAGGGTAAGGGATTGGCGCCGTGAGGTGTTATGTCATGTCTACTTGTGTGTGGGTGGTGTTGGTGGAACTGTGTGTGTGTGTGTGTGTGAGAGAGAGAGAGAGAGAGAGAGAGAGAGAGAGAGAGAGAGAGAGAGAGAGAGAGAGAGAGAGAGAGAGAGAGAGAGAGAGAGATTGAGATTGAGGTGATGAGGGTGATGACGGTGGGTGAGGGGAGATGTTACCTGTGCCTCCCTAACTGTGTGGGTGTATTGGTAGAGGTGTGGGTTGTCGTGTGAGTTGCAAAAGATGAAAGCTAAACCCATTTTCCGAAACATTTCAGGGCTTACTCACCCACCAACATATGATACGTCTTTCGTGGTAGCTGTGTTAATATGCCCATGGGTAGTTTTATGAGCCTAGTGATAGTTTGACAAGGCTTCTATACCATGGAAGTGAAAAACAACTCGTGAGAACAAGATTTATTTCCTTTGTAGCCCTTGAAAATATTCGTTGTGAGGGCGAAAAGCAATTGAGAATACAGGCCTTGCTATATATACGAAGTTCTTAGCATGCTACGGAGCTCAATTGGAGTCTTGCCGTGTATTATTGCAAGTTTATTAGGTTAGTATAGGTTGGTATAGATTGATATAGGTTGGTATTAGGTCGGCATTGGTTTAAGTGTCAAACTGGAGAGAGAGACATCGGGGAATTGCAGCGTATGGGATGGTTCTTACAAGGTCTGGGGCGGCAGCTTTCACACTCCGGGCCGCACCGAGCATCTTTCAGTCCGTGGGTAGCGCCGCGGTGAGGAAGAAAGGGAGGCTGTGTGGGAGGGAGGGAGAGAGGGAGTTGGCGGTGATGTAGTGCCCGCGTTCAGCTTCCTTCATTACCGACTAATCTACGGTGGAAGGGGAGGGAGGGGAGAGAAGGGACGGGAAGGGAAGGGAAGGGAAGGGAGGAGAAGGGAGGAAGGTGAGAGTAGAGAGGACAGGGTAGGGGAGTTTGGGGTAAGAGAAGAGAGGGGAAAGGAGGAGAAGGGAGAGGAGAATAGGGAAGGGGGATGAGTAAAAGGAGAGAAAGGAAGATAGAGGATAGAAGATGGAACTAGGAGAGATAAAGAAGGAGAAAATGGGAAAGAATGAAGGAGAGAGAAGAAGAGAAAAGAGGAAAGGTGGGAGGAGGGAAAGATAGAGGAGAGAAAACAAAGAGGGCAGAAAAGAGAGAGAAAAAAAGGAATAAAAGAGAAACGTAGAGAATAGATCGAGAGAAACAGAAAGAAAGAAAGAAAGAAAGAAAGAAAGAAAGAAAGACGAGTCGAAGAAAACACCTTGAGAGAGAGAGAGAGAGAGAGAGAGAGAGAGAGAGAGAGAGAGAGAGAGAGAGAGAGAGAGAGAGAGAGAGAGAGAGAGAGAGAGAGAGAGAGAGAGAGAGAGAGAGAGAGAGAGACAGAGACAGAGACACACAGACAGACAAACGGACAGAGACATAGACAGACACAGAGAAAGAGAAAGATAAAAAGTAATACAGAGCCGCAACAAAAAGAAGCAAGAAATGGATAGAATGTGAAGTGACGTCTAGGCAGAGGACATGTGAACCAGCCTGCAAAAATTATGAGAACACCGAACTCATAAAGATAATTGAAAGGATCTGTTCTAAAGAGAGAGAGAGAAAGGAGGGGGCGGCGGAGGCTGGGAGAGGGAGAGGAAGGGAGAGAGAGGGAGAAGCCGACCGAGAGAGAGAGGGAGAGAGAGGGAGACTCGACAAAAGTAGCGGATATCTTCAAAGCTTGTAAAAAGAAAGGCGAGAGAAAGAGAGAGAGGGAGGGAGAGAGAGAGGAAAGGAAAAGAAGGGGTGCGCGAGCTGAAGAGTTAAAATAGAGAGAAATTGGAGAAGGGGAAGGGAGAGGGAGGGAGAGTGAGAGAGGGGGGGAGGGAGAGAGAGAGGGGGAAGGCGGTGAACTGGAAACATAGGACCATTGAGAGGAACCATAGTAGGAGCGGACCAGCGTGAAATAAAATGATAAAAGGACCATTAATAGCTTGTTTAGAGGCGATTAATACACTGAAATGATGATAGAAGGTGATGATGATGAGGAGGAGGAGGAGAAGAAAATACAGAGAGATGAGAAAGAATATGAAATGGACGAGTAGGAGAAGGTTAAAAGAATGAAAAGAAGAACTAGAAGAGGAAAATGGAGGAGGAGGAGGAGGAGGAGGTGAACGAATAAGAAAAAATAAAACAAGGACCAGATCAGAAACATGAAAAAAGAAAACAGGAGAAGAAAAAAAGAAGAGACAGACGAAGAAGAAAAAGAAGAAAAAGAAGAAGAAAAAGAAAGAAGAAGAAGAGGAAAAAAGAAAAGAAGAAAAGAAAAGAGAAGTGGAAGGGAGAGCAGAAGAATGAGAATGAGGAGGAGAAGGAAGGCCGAGGAAGGAGTGGAGGAGAAGGAGGAGGAGGAGAAGGAGGAGGAGGAGGAGGAGGAGGAAGAGACTGTGTAACGCGGTCAGGGAGAGGAATGTCTGACTCGTCGCTGCACGATCAAGATAATTATGTTTACTTCCTCGATAGGGGGAGGAGGAGGAGGAGGAGACGGAGGAGGAGAATGAGCAGGTGGAGCAGGAGAAGAGGGGAGAAGGAATAGGAGGAAGAGGAGGTGGAGATTGTAAAATAGAAAACAAAGGAAAAGAGAAAAAAGGAGGAAAAAGCTTAAAAATTCAGAAAAAACAGATATCATACACCAAGGGAGATGGAAGGAAAGAAACCATGCAGGGATTGGGATATGGGACAGGTTCAAGGGAGGAAAGAAACACACCTAAACCCAGAAAGAGGTACATAGGAAGCAGGGCCCAATAGTCATGAAGCAGAGAGTCAAGGGCTGTAACAGAGGTCCTTTGAGGGGTGTGAATGCAGATATTTCCACTGTCCCGCCGGCAAGTTCCGTCCATATGCCTGTTCTACTCTTTCATCCTTACTTGTGTGGGCTTGAATAGGGCTTTAGGGCGAGGTTAGACAATAGATGAAAGAGGGAAGAGGAGGGAAGAGTAGAGACGAAATTGGGTGGACGGAACACGGTCACACATACACATACATACACACACATCTGTAAACGGCTAGTCTTCATCTCCTTAACGCCAGCTCGTGAATGATGTCGCACTGACCCACATGTTACAGTGCCGGGTAGTCTTTTATTCACTGCGGGGCGGGAGAGGGGCGAAGGACAGAGGCAGGGAGTGAGGTTCATAAGCCGAGCCATCCCGTGTTCCCTCTCTGCTGTGTGTCTCTGGTCCAGTCGCTGCCATCAACTATGTATACTCTACACGCTCCATCTCTGACCAGGGCGAGGTGTGGAAAGATTGAAACCGAGGTGTGGTGTTCGCTAAGCTAGTCTTGTCTCTTTAGCTGCTCAGGGAGTTAATTTGACAGCATAATGACGTTTTTATAAGCCATTAGTTATCTCTTCTCGTTGCAGTTGTGTTTTCCTCATGCAGAACGGTACTTGACATGAGGGAAAGGTAAAAATTGCTTAAAGAAAAATGGAGAATAACTGCTGGGTATATAATATGGAGTCAAGATGTTCCTCTCTCCTACTGATAATAGCTTCGTGGAAATGCACGTTGGCAGGGGATGGGGCCACACTCTCGCATTCGATAAGGCTTTCGTAGGAGTTTTGAGCATTGCCAAGGGTAGTTTTATGACCCTGGTGGTAGTTTGACTCTTCTGTACCGTGAACCTAAAACAACTCATTAGAACCCAACTGCTCTCATTTTTGGCCTTTGGAAATAGTCGATGTGGGAGGCGGAAGCGTCTGAGATTACCAACCCGCCGAGCCGCTTTTCTCCTCCGTCGTGGCCGCGTGGACGGAATCGATCATCGCCGTGCTCGCAGGTTGTCGATGTAAACACAGCTGAGGATCATCACTTTTTTTCTTCCTTCGTTTTGCTTCCGCTTCTTCTTTACAAAACAAAACTCGAAGCAGACTTAGGAATGGAAGTCACTCCAGTCTTTCTTTTTTGTGACAGGCGTTGATTTGGTCCATGAATTTTCTGCTGCTTTTTTTTCTGTTGTATGAAACTGATGTACAATTATTGACTCTGATTTAGACTTAGAAATGGAAATCACTCTAATCGTCCTATTTTGGTCATTTGGTCTCATCCACGAATTCTGTTTCTTATTTTTCTATTACACGAACTGCTGTATAATTATTTACTGTACATTACTCTTTGCTTTCATTTTCTTTACAATCGTTTATCTTATCTTTGTCATTAGCTATTTTACTCTTAATTAGTTTATGTATTAGTTCTTTATTAGTTTATTTTTGCATCATTCTTAAACTTATGTGTACTCAAAGTGTATAGTCTTATTCACTCCTTTATATATTATACGTATACAGTCTTGTGTCTTGTCTGAGTAAAGTTAATCCCGAGATGTGATGGCCGGCAGTGCTTCCGCCACCGATGTGTGATGCTGCCAAGACGCCGAGGCCGCGGCGGACCTAACGAAATAACGGGGCGTGTTAGGCTTTGGGGCCACGGGCGGGAGAGTGTTCCGCAGATTCGCGCGGAGTGGGTTAGGGAATGAGGTTATCTCGCGTCACGGAGGCCGAGTGGTGGTGGCTGGTCGCGTGGACGGATGTTGTGTGGCGAGCAAGTGAAGGGATGTGGGCCTGGTGGAGTGCACAGACTTGCCCAGAGTATGTGTGGATCTGTCAAGGGAATGTGGAGGTGTTTCTAGAAGGGTTGACTCTTCTGTAACCTCCTGGAACATAAAATAATAGAACCATTTAATCAATAGACCTAACGGCAATTCTACCTGTCCATGACTTTATCAAACTTATTTTTAAAGATGTCTTGCGTCTTGGAACACACTACATGAATGCCAAAGCTGTATCACTCATGCTTCGCTCACAACCTTTTTGGACTAGTTGTTGCTTAGATTTTCGGCTCAGTTTTCTTTTCTGTGCATCAACTTTTCAGAGAGAATCATAACCTCTATTCTGATGACAGTAAACAATGCAGAAGTTAAATATAAACGTTACCCTTGAGGTTGACAATACGCTAATTTCATACTCTTGTTACTATAGTCTTGTTAGGAAAGCAGTCTCATCACTGTTAAACACACACACACACACACACACACACACACACACACCAACAGCCCTCCCCCCCCCCCCAAACACACACCCCTCCCCCCTCCCCCCACTGGACAAAACACGCAGAAAATAAGAAAACGAGAGAAAACATCGCCGTATTATTTCTGGTGTTTTCTTGGAACGCTAAACACGAATTAGTCATCGCTGTTGTGCTGCTAATTGGCGCGAGACCAGAGTGCCTCATGACAAAGAGAGAGAGAGAGAGAGAGAGAGAGAGAGAGAGAGAGAGAGAGAGAGAGAGAGAGAGAGAGAGAGAGAGAGAGAGTAATGGTGGTGGTTAGCTAAGGTAGTTGTGGTAGGCTTGGAAAGAGCAGTAGTGGTGGTAGTGGTGGTGGTGGGGGGTGGTGTCGGCTGATGGTTATAATAGTGGTTTTGGTAGCTTTGTTGGGTGGTGGTGGTGGTGGTGGTTATAGATTGTTGATGATGATAGTTGTGGTGGTGGTGGTAGTTGTGGTGGTGGTGGTGATGGTGGTGGTGGTCGCCGCGGAAGAGATTGGTCGGTCGATGTGTGATGTCTGACAAATGTCGTCCACTGATTGAAGGAAGCCTGACCCTCCTCCTTATTGCGGCTCACCCCCTTACCTCCCTCACCCCCTCCCCCCTTCCCTCCCTTATCCCCCTAACCCTCTTCCTGTCTCCGTCTCTCCCTGTGTCTTTCGTCTCTGTTTCTCTGCCTCTGCCTTTGTCTTTGTATGTGTGTATTTCTATGTGTTGTTTGTATGTATGTATGTATGTGTGTGTTTGCCTATGTACTCCAAGTTTTCCTGTACTATAAGAACTGTACGCAAAAAAAACTCATTAATTCTTTTCAGCCATTTATTTCATTAAATTCCATTTTTTACACTCAACTTTTTTCTTGACCCTTGACAACCATACTAACTAACAGCGAAAATTGATATGCTGGGTGTAGCTAATAACCCGTAAGAGTGGTCCAAATAAAGGCCGTAGATAATGGGGACTGGCTTGCTGAAATTGTTGGAACTGATATCAAGAGAATGGCCTAGGAAGGGAGAGCTTGTGACACGGCCGGTCGCGTACACATGCATGTGGCCGGAGTGGAGTGGAGTGGCGAGCGGGCATGAGGCGATTATGTAAAGCTGATGGCGCACACACACACACTTCACTCACTCCTGTCCGCGGGTCTTTCCATGAAGCAAACAAAGGTAGATGAAAAATGACGAGGGGTTGAAGAAGAGATTGTGTATAGGTGATGCCACTGAACATTTTACTCCTGTGCGTGTTTGAAAAAAAGGAAGAAAGAAAGGAAGTTGACATAGGCGAGAGGGGATTATATATATAGGTGATGCTACTTAACTTCCTCCTGTGCGTATGTGAAAAAAGAGAGAAAGAATAAAGAAAGTCGACATTTGATGCTTGAGGCGATCATGGTACAGTTGATAAAAGTCGTGACGCTTGTTTTTTTTGTTTTTTTTGCTTTTACTCGCCTCAAATATAAAAAAAGAAACCAGACAAAAAGAAAGAAAAAAGAAAAAGTTGACGCGGGCAAAAAAAAAAATATCCTTTCCCCTTTGAACTTAATCACAATATTGGTATCGCGCTGATCCCTACCCACGAACACATCTTTTTCCTGTTATTATTTATTTATTTGTTTACTTGTATACCTTTTTTTTCATCATAGTTATCATCGTGTCCTGCAGCAAATTATGAGCGATGTGTTTTGCGCCGCCTCCGTCTCCCCCACCCCTTCCGTCTCCCCCACCCACCGTCTCCCCCACCGCCTCCGTCTCCCCCATACCCTCCGTCCCCCCCATACCCTCCGTCCCCCCCCCGCCACCGCCCTCAATCGACTAACACAAAAAGTCCAATCTATAGATACGCAAAGATTGAATTATGATGAAACATTCCGTGCTGCATAAAAGATTAAAAACATTTACTTAATTACCCCACCCGCGAGTGTGTGTGTGTGTGTGTGTGTGTGTGTGTGTGTGTGTGTGTGTGTGTGTGTGTGTGTGTGTGTGTGTGTGTGTGTGTGTGTGTGTGTGTGTGTGTGTGTGAGAGAGAGAGAGAGAGAGAGAGAGAGAGAGAGAGAGAGAGAGAGAGAGAGAGAGAGAGAGAGAGTCTGCTTATCCTCATTTCCTACGTATAATCAGTTCTTTTCCTCTATAACAAATCATAATAGTCGCCCTATGAATGCATGATAACAGCTATATTCTTTGCCCTCTAAAATGCTCCTCGTGACAGGATAATGCATCAGTTTGGTTATTAACTCCCGTAACAATCAGTCAGCTGTAACGCGTTCATGAAAGAAAGGGATTTGATTGCATTTCCTATCTCCTGGGGGCCGTATTGTGAGCTTGGTTTTGTTCACATGCGCGGAAGTGAAATGTAGGACGGTTGCTGCTGTTGTTGCTGTTGTTTTTGCTTTTGTTATTGTTGTTGTTGTAGGAAAGGGTTGGATTCTATTCCTTATCTCCTAAAGGTCATATTGTGGGCTTAGTTTTTTGTACAAGGCGCTGGAACAAACTCTAGAACGGTGACTGTTGTTGTTGTTATTGTTGTTGTTGTTGTTGCTGTTGCCGCTACAGGTTGCCGTGCATAATCCCGTTTAACACGTTGTTGAAAAATCATCAAATCCTTTTAACTCTCACCCTAAGCCTAGATCACCGTTAGTTTTTTTTTTTATAGGGCGTTAATATCATAGGCCTACAATATCTCTTTATGACATTTACAATATTTGGTGTAGCTTCATAGAGGTCGCCAATAAACGTTCGAATAAGAGGTTGCAAATAAACGTTTGATTATGAGGTTGCCAATAAACGTTCGAATAAGAGTTTGCCAATAAACGTTTGAATATGAGGTTGCCAATAAGCGTTTGAATATGAGGTTGCCAATAAACGTTTGAATATGAGGTTGCCAATAAACGTTCGAATAAGAGGTTGCCAATAAACGTATAAAAGTTTGCAATAAACGTTTAGATATTACTATGATGATCTGTATTCGGTGTGTTGTGCCTAAGGTGACTGATTTACTTACTGGAACGCGTCTATTATTTACTGCGAACGATGATATACATGTGAAGGTCAGGGGTTGTAGCGTAAGTGGCGAGCCCGGCGGTGCAGCTAGCGGGAATGTTTAATATAGAAAATAGATGATAATAGTAACAGTAACAGAAATAGACAGAAACAACAAATAAGATGGAGGCCTACTTTGAGGGCGTTGCAAGAAAAGAAAAGGATAATAGTAACAGTGACAGTAATAGACAGACAACAAATAAAATGCAGGCCTACTTTGAGGGCGTTGCAAGAAAAGAAAAGGATAATAGTAACAGTAATAGACAACAAATAAAAATGGAGGCCTACATTGAGGGTGTTGCAAGAAAAGAAAAGTACGAGTTATAAGAACCGGCATTAAGATGAGGATAAATGCTTCTCCCGGGGGTCAAATTTAATAGAAAATCGGTATTGATGGTAAGAATACTATAGCGTCAAAGCATATATAATGGAATCCTACGTTGAGTGTTGCAATAGCCCTAAGATGAAGAGTAAGAAGCTTATATATAATTTTTTCCTCCAGCATCCACATGACTCCAACTCACTGTTTTGGATATTTTTTTTCACTAAACACATTTTTTTCAGACCGACTATTTTCTTTCTTCTTTTCCTTTTCCTCTTCGTCCTTTCTGATTCCCGCGTGTCCTTCCTTGCAGTGCCGCCCAACATCGTGGACGGGAAGACCTCCGGGGACGTGATGGTGCAGGAGGGCGCCAACATCACCCTGGAGTGCAGCGCTACCGGCACGCCCACACCCACCATCACCTGGCGACGAGAAGACCACCTCAAGATTAACCTCAACAAAACCTATCGCGGTGAGGCCTTCTACAGTTGACAATACGCAGGGAAGCTCAAAAACTGTGTAGCCTTAGAATTACCTTATAAATCTCTCTCGTGGCAGCAGAATAAGATAGTCTTGTCCTCCGCAGTGATGGAGTACACGGGGCCGAAGCTACAGTTGGCGCGGGTCAGCAGGATGGACATGGCCGCTTACCTCTGCATCGCCCGGAACAACGTGCCGCCCATCGTCAGCAAGAGGATGCAAGTCAGCGTGGATTGTGAGTGTTAGCCCCGCCACCACCACCACCTCCTGTCCCTTATCAAATCACCACCATCATCCTCACCACTGTTCGTCATCACCAGTACCACCTCCACCACTGACTCGTTTTCTTCGTTTTGCGTTCAGTATCACCAACGCTAACGTCACTGTCCGTCACCACCACCACCCCTTACCACCACTTATACTAACTTCATCACCCTCCGTCTCTTATCACCACCGTCACCATCCTTCACCTACCGTCCCATATCACCATCCCCTCCACCACTGTCCGTTACCCATACCACCACCATCACCGCCCTTCATCACCATCACCTCCTACACCCTCCTCTCTCTCCGCCACTACCACTGCCTTTCACTACTACCTGACCACATCACCGCTGCTCACCATCACACCCACCTCCTCTTTGTTGAGTGTGCAGAAAAGTAATCCCGAAGTTTATAATGTGTTCGAAAACTAATGCATGTCCCTTGATTGTATATTCAAATGCCGGACAGTAAAGGGATTGCAAAGTTCGTGATATTTTCTTAGTGATTGTAAAGCTCGTAATGTCTTCTTAGGGGAAGTTCGAGGCGACTCCTTGGCGCTCCAACGCCCCTCAGCAGCGGTCAGGCTACTCCCGCCAGTGTCGCAACTTTACGACCAATAATTCGAAACGAGAATGGCCATCCCAGTAATTGGGGAATTTCTTTCACCGTCTATACAGTTCTTTGTTACCAAGGAGTGAGGGAGTCTCGGGCCCCTGCGGCGTCACCTGCCAAGTCTGGTGTTCGCTCCGCCACTCACGCACTGCTTGGTGTCTGGGGTTGCAGCGTCGGTTCAGCGGGACGAGAATTAAGTCAAGTTTGGTGCCTGCTTCTGGATTCTATTTGAACTGGGTCTTTATGGCTTGGTGGGGAGCACTCTGTGAGCCAAGGCCGTCTGTTGAGGGATTCATTTGTAGAAAAATACTTAAAACACATGCTTAGCCTAATTTAATTTTGTAATGGGGGTTAAGTACACCCCAGATCACATTATATACATACCCTTTCCAGTTAAAGAATCGGATTATGTCCTGGTATGGCTCAAGTGAAAGCTATAAAAAGTCAGTGTTTTGACAGACCAGCAAATCAGAGGCTTCTTGGTAGGCAGGTTTCCGTCACGTGGCTGTCCTTCGTTTCACTTGGGATCTTTCGGTGTCTTTTGAAACCTTTCCTCTGTTAGCAACAACCGTCAGACTCGCTTTGCTTTAAGGAGGAACCACATCATTGTACCAGAAGAAAAAATAACTAATACACTGGTAGATAGGCAACATCGGATCCTTAGTTTATTAATAAATCTCCAAGTTACAGCTTTTGTATTGCCCTCTAAAAAGTTTTCATCGAAGTTCATAATTTTATAGATTGTTCTGTCTCCGAAGCACATTACACGACTCTTGCCATCCCGAGGCCTCTCCCAGCAGCGACCAATCTTTCCTTATCCCGACACTCACAAGGGCACGGCAGCACAATTACATCCGGGCCATAGACATATAATATATTTTTACAGAGTACTTAAACCTTACACCCCTCATCCTCTATCCTTGACATTCACCATTCACCACCCTGACTATTTCTTTCGGCACATATATAATTTTTTTAGCACCTTAGTCATGTTTTCGGTATCTTGATCACTCTTTCGGCACCTTGATCATTCTTTCAGCCTCATCTTCAGTATCACCTGACCTTTCAACCACAGCATAACTTGACTGCTTAAACGAACAACCTTGTGTAAGTATATCTAAGACGATCCTTTTACACCCTCACTGAACCCTGTCATGGCCACTCGTCCTGCCCTCCCCTACAGTCCCGCCCATGATGAGCATCCCACACCAGCTGGTCGGCGCTCCCCTGGGCTACAGCATCACCCTGGAGTGCACCATCGAGGCTCACCCGCCCGCCCTCACTTACTGGACGCGGGGCTCTGGTATCATGCTGCACCAGGGCCGAAAGTACCACATCACCGAGCGGGTATGTAGACCATGAGCTCGTAAAAAAGGGGGAATGGGTACTGGATGTTAGTCTGAGGTCGTGTCTCGGCTCGTGGGTGTGAGTGTGACGTGAGGTTCCAGTCGTACTCAAAGATCCGTCACTATACACTATGGCTTAGGATCGCTAGTCCAGCATGTGATCAGACCATGGTGGATGACATAAAGAAGAAATTGAATGGGTACCGGATGTCAGGCAAGGGTTGTGTTCCGCCACTCGTGTGTGTGTGTGTGTGTGTGTGGGTGGGTGGGTGTGATGTTAGGTTCCAGCCGGAATGGGGAGGAGGTATAAATATATGACAACTTAACCTAAGCATCACCAGAGACGTGTGATTGCTACTGTTAAGAGAAATAAGTCTTCCATCGCCACCATGAGCCGTTTGTGAAGGCGTCGGTTGCGTCTTCGAGTTACACAGTGGCACTCTAGATTCAGTAACATGTAGAGACACACAGGAAGGTCAGAGGTGCGTCCCATTCCAGGTAACTGCCGGGAAAACATTATCCGTCATTCATTATTCAGGTGCGAGCCCGTGTTTGGAGCAAAACCTCATTTTTTATCAACCGGGAGGATATAAACAGCGGTTGTATGATGCGCGGGAAGGTTACTGCGTGATTGTCTTGTCAGTATCCTGTCGCCAGCCTTCCGGGATACAATAAGGCTCAGTAAACGTAACTTAGAACGGCATATGAAAGCAAAGGAAGTAATGAGGAGGTTATTAGACTCCCAGAGCTCTCCATTCCCAGGCCATGCTCTCGATATCAGTTTCAACATTAATCATTAGTACGAATTTTCTATGAACCATTTTACGGGTTAGCGGTTAGATCCAACACTATTTTTTTCAGTTAGTAATAGTTTGGCGCACGTATGCCAAGAAAAAGCATATGGAAGTTAAGTATGTGGAATTTAATGGAGGCTAAAGATGTTTAAAAGCTGCCGTTGGTTGTCTGAGTCGGTAATAAATGCCTTTACTTAATAAGGGAAAGCTTGGAATAGTACGTCCGTTAGAGCTTACCATAAAAAATAACTTGAACTTGAACGGTTACAAAAGGTTTAATATAAGTACTTTTAAGCCTTGTTGTAGGGAGACAAGTTGATTTAAGAAGATGCACTTTATGGGGATGATTTATGGGTAAGGATAAGGATGGCTTGGGAATGAGGCAGCTTAACCCATAAGGATAGACAAACAAACAGAGGGTGGCTGGACCTTAGCTCAGCGCCCCTCACCCACCCCCTCACTTTACCGGCACGCACTGAGCCATCATCACCTGGCGTATATGTAGCACGCTCGCAACACTCGGCAGCCGGCAAACAAGCACGGGTCATTACGATAGGCATTACCTGTAAACAATCGCACCAGCCGCCTGCGAGGGTACCTGGTTTGCTACATACGACCACTGCACTTCGGAGAGCCCCGCCCTCATAAAAAACATAAAATTTGCATGTGTGATGAGATGCATATTTTAAACCCCCTCCCGGAGCTCTCCCCACGCCCCCGCCTAACCGGCCTTCCCCTCACAGCAAGGAGAGGTCCCCTACCGCACCCACATGAAGCTCACCATCAGAAGTCTACAGCCCAACGACGACTTCGGCGAGTACAAGTGTGTGGCCAAGAATTCCCGCGGCGAGACCGAGGGCGTCATCAAGTTGTACGGTGAGTAGCGGAGGCGAAGAGGACGAGGAGGAGGAGGAGGAGGATGAGAGGAAGAGAATGTTTCGGGGAGTAGACGGTAGTAGGAAAGGAGGTGAGTGAATGGGTTGTGGTATATTACTGAGTACAAGCTGTGTGTGTGTGTGAGGGAGTGTAAGGAAGACGAGAAGAATGAGGATGAGGATGAGGAGAAGGACTGGTTGTGTGGAATGAACAGTGATAGGCAAGAGAGTGAGTGGCTTGTGATATATGACCAACTACAGAGTGAAGGTGGGAGTGAGGCTGAAAGGGAGAAGCTGAACATGGTGTTTAACGAAGCCAAGAGGGAGAGAGAAGGCGAAGGATATAAATACAGGATAGATACGGTAAATAATGTGGCAGGGAGAGCAGTATTGAGGGAAGAATGTGCGTGAAGGTGAACTTGAGTGATAGAAAAGTGATTGTAGTCGTTAAAAATTATTAGACAAATCCGCAGAGTTTTATGTAAGACCAGAAATGCCGGTCTTACTAGGGGAGAGGAACACAGGAAGAGGGTGACAGGTACTTAGGAGGCGAGTATCTACCTATTCTACCTCCCCTTCTTTCTTTCTTTTACTTCTTTATTCATACCTTCATCCTTATAGTTATCAATATATTTCAAATAACTATTACTTACGTACCACCTCCAGTATGAGACGGCACTTATCCAACACTTTTCTTTTTCATTTCTCTCTTTCAGGCATTTCAGTAGGGTTGAATAGTTGTAGTAGTAGTATGAGTATCAGTAGTAGTAGTAGTAGTAGTAGTAGTAGTAGTGGAATTATAAGGGGAGAAGGGAGATTTTAATAGGAGCGTGTAATTCAAACGCAAAACAAAGCCTGACGAAGCCAAGAGTGGAAGTCAATCAGCCGTCGAGCGAGTTCATAATTATTAATCCGCGGAGTGACCCTTTTAAGAGCCGCTTGGAGGGAAGCCGAACACAGACTGCGATCACCGCGGCCTTTCTTTCCTCAATCCTCAGAACCCGACCTAAAATATCTCGGGACGAAAAAAAAAAGAGAAAAGGGCAGCCGCGCTAGGATTCTGATATCTTTAGACTTGAGGAAGAGAAAAATAGTGAGTGAAATGGACCCCGTGTGTGTTTTAGAGGCACTGGGAAGAATCTATTTAGGCTCATAAGGAAGAAAACGCCAACAACAAGAGATAATGAGGATCTAGAGCGCTCCGACTTGCCTAGACTATATTTACACCGTTAAAAAGAGGCTATTTAGACCTTATCTCACATATTTTCAGACTGCAAGCGAGGACAGTGTAGTAGTGAGAATGGATGTATGAATTCTGATTTGTTGACGGTAGAATCTATTTAAACTTGAAGAAGAGAAAAAAATGGGTGATATAGACCTCATGTGAGTGTTAAACCTCGTGGTTGGGAATCTATTTAGGCTGATAAGGAAGCAATAAACGACAGCAAGAGGCAATGAAAAGGATCTGGCGCTCTCGAGATTTGCCTGGAATATATTTATAGAGCGTTGAAGGAGGCGAGCGGCGGCAGCAGAAGCAGGAAGACGAAGGTGGGCAAAGGTAATTGGCGGAGAATAATGATTGCTCGTGAGGAAAACTTATGGTGATGGAGGAAGTTTGGGGAGTTTTTAGCGGCGGCACAAATCATGCGTGTGACTGATTTAGGGCGAGAAGAGGCGACTCATTTTACGAGGAGGGTGACGCCGAGAGGGAGGGAGGGGGAGAGGGAGGGATAGAGGGAGGAAGGGCGTGATGGAGGGACGGAGAGAAGGAGGGGAAGAGAGAGAAGGAGAGAGGGAATGAGGGGGATAGAGCTTTAAAGAAATTTCATAGGGATTCAAATGCAACTTATTCGTTTTTTTGCTTTTTTTAAAGATGTGCTGTAGTAGTAGTAGTAGTAGTAGTAGTAGTAGTAGTAGTAGTAGTAGTAGTAAGTAGTAGTAGTAGTAGTAGTAATAATATTGAAAAATGATAATAATGATAATAAATTCCCCCTTCTTATGTCTAGTTCTTAGGTCAACGGCGACTAACAAAAATTATTATATTCCTTTACGGTTTAGCGAGACGGCGTTAGCTTAGTTTATGGAAGGCGAAACCAGCGACCCCCTTCCCTTCCTTCTCCTCTTCCTCTTCCTCTCCCTTGGCTAACCAGTAACGTAGTATGACTAACGTAACAGCGAACGTAACCCCCCATCACCACCAATAACCCAGCACAGCACAACACATCACCAGCTTCACCACATCACCTATAAACATCACACACACCACAGCATCAATGAATGTAACAGCACCACCGATTAGTAACAGAACAGCAAGCAATAATTCACCACACAGCAACACTATAACTGAGGCAACACATCACAGCGCTCTCCCATCACAACCCTTTAGAACAGCAACGCAGAGATGGCACACTATTAACTACTTGAGGCAATGTAACACTACCCCCTCCCCCCACAACCCCCTCCCCCTACCCCTCACCACCTCGCAGCTCCCCATCCCAAAGTTTCACCCCAGCACACATCCCCAGGACCACCCCAACCCTGCCAAAGAAGCAGCAGCATCCCCGGCCGAGGAAAATCTGCGAGCCATCAAATAATTCTCCATTCTCGTTTTTCACTCCGGGTCCATCTCCGCCGCCTCCTTCTTCAGACACAGTTCGGAAACTCACTTATCACCGCGAGGCTCGGCGAGAGGGGAAAAAAGGGCTTCACTGTGACGAGTCGAGGAGCGGGAGAGGTTTCCAGGATTCCGCTGACGAAGTTAAAAAGAGGACAGAAGGGACGGGAAAGGGGAGACTCGTGTAGCCGCGATAGCCCGACCCGATTTTCGTCTTTGTGAGTTGCCGAGCGTCACGTGGCCGCCCGAGGGTGCTGAAGGCAGCCAAAGAGGTAGAGAGTAAGTCCATTCCGCCGTGCTGGAGTCTACGGGAATCTGTTTTGTGCGTTATGGAATGATTTCAGAGTACCGAGATCGTATCCAGTAGTGCCTATACTCCCGCTGCATTATTTTACACCCAGGATGAACTGAGTGTAGCCTCGAGCGATGATATTTAGACTATAGTGACCATGCAGTTCTTGCGTATTTCACTCGGCGTTGGTTGAGACTCGGGAAGAACGCGTTTTCTGTTTTAGTAGTATTTCCAGCTGAATAAAAAACAGGCAAAAACGGAAATTATATTGATATACGTATATATAAATTTATTAGAGGAGAATGTTATAGATAGATGGAGATAGATAGATAGACAAATAGACAGGTAGACAGAGAATGAGATTTACGTAGCTTTACATATATATATTCAGACCATACAAACCCTATGTTCGTGGTCTGTCCATGAACTCACGTGAGCGAGAAGCATATGGCAACAGAGACCAGATTTATTCCATGTTCTAAAGGAGGTGCTCTACCCCTATACTCAGATGACCCTCTCTCTCTCTTGGCCTTACAGAGACTGACCCGCCGACGCCCGCGCCCACCAGCCCACCCTCGTACTTGGACAAGCTCTTCAAAGGTGACCCTCCGTTTGATGGTTCGATGGATTTCTTTCGTAGGAATGCTTGTTATTAAGTTGTTTTGGAATATTAACCTGATAGTGAATACAGAGTTGATAGTAAACGATAATATAGTGTTTTTAGGGCATGTGGCTTACTCGCATGCTGAAAAAATCTTACTTCCTGTTCTTATAAGTACATTTGAGGGATATGTTTAGGTATTATACAAAGAATGCATGTGAACGTGACTATGGGTTGATGAAACTCGATAACTTCAAATAACTATAATCAAATCAACTCATACAAGAAAGTATCGTCTGCAGCAATAGGGAAATATGAGGTTGTATATTATATTCATGATCTGTGTATATGTATATGGTGAACAACGCGGGTTTGTACGTTTCAGATTTCCAGCACAAGACAACCAACAGCGTCGTGGGGAAGGGCGAAGGCAAGGCGGCGCTGGGGGGGCTAGACGAGTCGCGGGAAGGCGGCGAGAACGACGTGAACCTGGCGGAGGGCGACTTCGAGGAGCGGAACGATCTGGACCACCTGGAGGAGGGGCCGCTCTGGGACGACGAGCGGCGGCGGGCGGAGGAGGCGCGGCGGGAGCGAGGGCGGCACGAGCAGAGCGAGAGAGAGTACCCCATGACCAACTACTTCGGCAACGCCACTCCAGGTGAGTGCTGAGTCGTCCTTCACGGGGCATACAACCACTATAGTAAGGTGTTAGGTTGGTGTTAGGTCATGATGTGTTGTCCCTTAGTGTTGCCCTTCGGTCAAATACTAACTGAGAGGCGGCGGTTATGGCTTTGTCCTTCACGGAGTTTTCATGGAAAGAGCGCACTACCATCTACAAGCACAACGGAAAAACAGGAAATATGGAGACCCTAGATAATGCTGAAAGTTGTCCCAGTGACTTAAGAGTTCATCCTGGAGCCCTCGGGCGAAGGCAAGGCGTCAGAGAGGCTTGATGAGTGGAGGTTTGCCATGGAGTGTTGTGGGAATGATGCGTCGTGATGGGGCCCACACGGCAACTCAAACATTATTTTAGTACATTGCAACAAAACTGGTTGCCGTGAGAATGATTCACCGTGATGGTACCCACTCACCATCTCAAAATTATCTTGCTACATAAGATCACTGGCTAAAAATAAAAATAAAAAAACCGCTGTATTACCACGGGAAGGTGTTGCTTCAGATTCAGTGCTACGCTAGTGAGCTGCCTCCAGCGTGCCTCTGTCAGACTCCTTTGTCTTTGGGTTTGCGGTGACAGACTCGTGCATGTCACTAGAACAGTAAGACTTAGCTCAGAGCCTAAGCTAAGCACAGTGCACGCCTGTCTAGTATCTCATGCAGGTCTGTTTCCCGTCCTGGGCTGTATAGCCCAGAGCCAAAGCTAAGCACAGTGCATGTTAGTCTATAAATCAATTGTGTCTCATGCTGGTGTGTTCCCCTCCTGGGCTGTATAGCTCAGAGTTTAAACTAAGCGCAGTGCACGCTAGTCTAGTGTCTCATGCTGGTGTGTTTCCTTCCCGGGCTGTAGCGGGCGGCGGGGCGGGCGGCTGCCTGGTGCTGCAGGTGCTGCTGCCGCTGGTGGTCCTCGCACGGCCTTCCTGTCTCCTACTGCTCTTGTGATGAAGAGGATCCATCACGCCTAACTCGTTCTCCGAATTGTGTGGATAACCCTAGCTAAAGTTTCCTTAACGTGAACATAGACATTGTTTCTCGTTCTTAGCGGCCACCTGATGGTGCGAGGGTGGCGTAGGGAGACGACTTACGTGTGCCGCGGAGCACCGTCGCCGCCACCCTGGCGCGGCTGTCCTCGCCTCACTGGAGGGCGGAACAGCCGCGGGTCACCCTTGCGTCGCTCTTACCTCTAAGAATATCCTTACGATAATCATATGCTTGTGTACATGTAATTATTAAGGGCATCGGTTACTCCTGCATTAGAATGACTGCATGTTTGTTTTCGTTCCCGTTACCTTTACGTTGCAGACAGTTATTACGTCTCGAGGAACTCCATACAATGCCAGCATATCAAAACAAAGAAACATGGGCTTGTTGTCTCTAGGGAAATAATAATAATAATAACAATAATAATAATAATAATAATAATAATAATAATAATAATAATAATAATAATAATAATAATAATAATAATAATAATAATAATAATCGGTGCTTGAAGAATGAGAAGAGAGGAAGCTGCAGTGACCATCCTCCCTATGCCCTTCCCCTTCATCCACCCACCCATCCACCCATCCCTCCACCCATCCTCTCCACTCAGCGAGCCTCCGCCAATCACTCAATAAGCCTCACACCCACCCCTTCAACTCCCCCACCCACCCAGTCTTTCCATCCATCCACTCAGCCTTCCACCCACCAACCCATAGCCAACCCAATTAGTCTTACATCCACCCCTTCCAACCCTCCACCCACTCAACTAAAGCCAAGGCTCTCCACGCATACACTCATACAGCCACCCAATTAGCTTTATATCCACCCCCTTCACCCTTCCATCCACCCCTCCATTCATCCCAGTCTCTCCACCTATAAACCCATCCCTCCACCCAGCCTTAGCACACTCCACACACAGGCTGCCTTGACATTCATCTCCTCGGAAGCACCGCCAACAAGCCCCTCTTCACGCACATGTTACAACGCCTCAATCTTGCACGCATCTTATTTCCCATCGCCGTTGATGCACAGATTTCGTCACATGTCTTCGTCTTCGTCGCTTCCACGTAAGGTCTCTCCTAGGACGCCAGTCGCTCTTCGCCTTAGCTATCAATCGACGGAGGTATTTACGACAGCCAAGATCATTTACCGTCAGCCCTGAACCACGCGCGTACTGCTGCTGCTCCGTCGCCTCCGCCACCACCAGCATCCCGGAGTCCGTCACCTCACACACCACATCACCTGTTGCCCTGTCAAAGAAAGGAGGCTGAAGGAACAAAACTCATGCACAGGTGGTGTTGAAAGGCTTACTACAGGTTCGTCATCGCCGTCATCCCCGACCCCAGCATCCTCCCTTGACCTGTCACTTAGCAATCATAGAAATCCTCCCCTGCATCGCTCACAGGAGGCTGAAGAAACAAAACTCATGCTCAGGTAGTGTCAAAAGGCTTAATACGGCTTCGTCGGCGCACCATCCTGGGCAGCCACACCTCACATCTCACGTCTTCTCTTGGCCCGTCACTCAGTCATCGTAGTAATTCCCCGCATCGCTGACAAGAGGGAGGCTGAAGGAACAAAACTCGTGCTCAGGTGGTGTCAAAAGGCTTACTACAGCAGACACTCACGCCTCACACCTCATGTCATCTCTGGCCTGCCACTCAGCCATCACATTAATCCCCCGCATCGCTCACAATAGGCTGAAGGAACTACTCATGCTCAGGTGGTGTCCTATGGCTCACAACCGCTTCGCAACCCTTCACACATCACCTCCTGGTTCCTCACTCCCCAGCCCTCCCACCTCAGCACTACCCCGCAACGCCGGCAAGACGCTCAAGGAACACAAATCCTCCGCTCAGAAAGTGACAACGAGACGGCGTGGGATGGATAAGATACGCAGCTGTAAATAAAAAATGGTTCGGCGCGATGAAGAAGCGACTCCGGATTGTTCGCTTGTTTCGAGGAGAGAGTGAAGTATTACAAGGGAGTGAAACGAGTGAGATTGACAGGGCTACCAACATCAAAAAGTCAAGATGAGGATGATCAGAGCGAGTGTGTGTGAGTGAAAAAAAGAGATAAAGGAGAACAGGATAACGAAATGGTCTGTGATGGTTCGAAATCGTGCGCGTGTCGGTCGTCAAGGGTTCTGAAACCGTATACGTGTCTCAGTTCATAGTGATCGTCAGGGTTTGTGGGTTCGAAGACACTATACAGCTTCCAACTCACAGTCAGTCAGTGGTCACGGCGGGAGAGGCTGAGAACTAGGTCACTAGTAATATAACCGTGGCTGAGTGCACCGTCCCGGCCAAAGCATCGCTGTATCACCTGTAAATCCATATCTTGTACCTATTACAAGTAAGTGACTCGTGTAGTTCAGACTGTCGTACGTCATAGCACTGTCTGGTGTACATAATCATCTTGTGGCGTCGTGGCTTACCAGGACGCAGCGCCTCTTGGGTTGGGCGTCTTGGGTGTAGGTCGGTGGCGGACACAGTGTGAGGGAGGGCGGGGAAGGGGTGGCGGAGGTGGTGCGAGGTATTCAGGGACGCTGGCTGCCTTGACTTGTTGTAAAGCCTCAGTGCGTCAAGATATTATTTATATGTTTTATTTGTGGTGCAGAGGAAAAGACTCTACTCTTGATAAGGTTAGAAGAGCCAAAAAGATAAGCAGTTCAATTCTAAGTCCTGGAAAGAGTTGGTGAAGTGTGGGATGAGGAGCGAAATACTTCTTGCAACCGCGCCCAGACGTTCCTTCTCGCTGTGTATCCGACGACTGACCGTTCTGCAGGAATAGGTGTGCGTTGTAAATTACTCTACGGCTAGGAAAGGTACTGGAAGTGTATCAAGCAACCCTGATGCTATGTGGCTGAATGCAGTGTTAATAATCCTCCCTGTGCTTCGCGAGATGACTGACTAGATGGTCACTGATTGAAACTAGTACTTCGCTTGTTTGTGAACACACGCATGGCACGGCACAGTAACGTTAGGACGACATATCACTTACTTGTATTAGTTATATGGGGTATTATTATTATTATTATTATTGTTATTATTAGCATTATTGTTATTATTACTACTACAATACTGTTACTATTACTACTGTTACTACAAGAAGGTATCCCTCAGCCAGATAGCCCCACACGTCCCTTACCTCCCTGCCCCCCCTTGTCCTCCCTACCCCCCCCTCCCCCTACTCCCAGGATCCCACAGACATCTCGTTCGTAGTGCGGCACACGATGAACTGTAAGTCGTAATGCATTGTACTCTACTATATCGAAGAGCTGTAATACACTGTACTATATCGAAGAGCCGTAATGCATTGTACTATATCCAAGAGTCGTGAGGCATTGTACTGTACGAAAGATTTGTAGTGCATTGTATTTTATCAGAGAGCCGTAATGCATTGTACTGTGTCAAGGAGTCCCGATGCATTGCACTGCGTCAGAGAGCCGTAAATCGTTGTGCTGTGCGGTGTGTGTACAAAGTGGTGCCCGCAGCGGTTGTCTCTTGGTGCTCGGTCCCGCAGCTGCCCGCCGGTGACCCTCCTCCCCTCCCACTACAGCCCCCTCCCGTGTGAAGGTCACGTGCTCAACACTGACTCGCCCAGACACCCGTCGGCAAAGGCTTCATTATAATAATGTATAGTGTGTCCCAGCCAGCAGGAACAGTGTACATAGGGGCGGTGCCGCAGCCCAGCGCAGTGGCTCGGTGAGTGCCCAAGCCATGCATTCCCAACCTGGTTTGATTTCCTATAAAGCACCGGGGACTGTATAAAAGCTTCTTGTCTAGTATTCAGTGTACAGAGAAGCTAAGAGACTTGAGGACACTATACGAGAAAGTTCTATAGTCTGGTGCTCCATTGACAACCTAACCTAACTTGGGGCGCTGTTTGGTTCGGACACAGCTAGCGCCATTGTGCCGGCCTGCGTTACTGGTCCATAGGCTCTCCATAGCAGGTGCATCCTCGGCCGTGCACCGCCGCTCCGGCCGTCAAGGCGTCATCGCAGGTGAACGTTCGGTATAACGTTACGTAGTCATCCGTAGTTTTGTTCGTCATACATAATCTGTATTTTCCGATTATGTATAAGTCAGAGACGATATATATCCTTATGACTTCTTTTTCGAGGGACATCCGTGTGGTGTTCAGATAATTTCCATTTTATTTTCTTTAGAGACTACTTCAAACTACTTTACTGATGTTAAAAGCTTCCCAAATATGTAGTACATGTTATGTGTTATGAGTGATTTCTAATAAAAGATCAAAACTAACTTGACCTGCTTCACATTCCGGGTTTTACAAGAGTAATGACAGAAGGTTTAGGCAGTGCTGTTCCTCCCATCACACACACGACACTTAAAACTTGGGTTCTCGCGCTGGCCAGAGGGTTTGAGGAGGCATACGAGGGCGTGGTAGTGACTGAGGTGAGAAGGATTTAAAGAGTTAAGTGTCTGTTCTACAACTACATGGCTTTTTTTGTGAGACTTCGTTTGTGGTTCCATTGGCCCCAACTTGACTGAGACTTCGATCGTGCTCAGCATCACGAGATGGGGCCGGGCCTGGCAGCCTCCTCAGGTAACACTGTTTCTTACTCTCGAGTCTTTAGGCCTACGGGAGATGAGTTTGCCTTAAAATATTTACAGTCCTTCTTCCATGACAGACAGCACGTGTTAGATAGGTTAGTGAGGGAATCAAGATTGTTCTGAGAGGGGTCCGCGCACTCGCTTTCTTAATATGTTTACTGATGTGACCGTATTGTTTTTGCGTGAATCAGGATCGGTCTGAGAGGGGGATCAAGTACTCTGGGAATGTGTTTACTGATGTGGCCATATTATTTGTCCGTGAATCAAGATTGAGAGAGGTTCGAGTACTGTTTGTGGATAAGTTATTGATCATTATATTATTTTTCGCAACTATACACCAAATTTTCCAATATAAAGAAAATTCGCCTGCACTACAAACAGGCTGGGGTCGTCCAAGAGGCCCCTCAAGACAGCCTACCAGCCCTATAGGCGGCACAAAAAAAAGTCATGAGCTGCCCTTCCCTCACGCCGCGGTGCCTCACGCAACGGGCCAGCAACACACTGGAAGCAGCCTCATTAATACAACAAATTGCATAACATTAGCAACGGTACAGAAGGAAAGGTAATTCGCTTAATGAGCCGATGAAATGACGCGAAAATAATCTTCGTTATATAATTACCAATACAAAATGTTTAATTCCGCGTGTGATCATGATCCGGTGCCTGAAAAAAGGGATTAGTTGAATTTTTATTGCGCCAAATGTTATGCTTTTTTACTACAGGTGTTTGGCTCTGTATTATTAATGAATGGATTTTTTTGTGTATTTGTCGAAAACGAATGAGATTTGAGACACACACACACACACACACACACACACACACACACACACACACACACGTCTCCCTTATGAGCCGCGTAATCAAGTCACGCCGGGCCGTACCTAACACCTCCCCGCGGGCGCCGACAGACAGCATCACAATAACAACCGATTCCCATCAACAAAAATCACCCCAGATACAAGTACGGGTAACTCATGGCTCGTATTTGACGTAAAGTTTGTCACCAGCGGCAGAGGCGTGGCGGCGGCAGTCACGTTCTCTTGACATAGCGCCGCCGTCACTTGGTAAACGAAGAAAGTTTGCTTATCTGTAAGAGCAACGGCGGCAGGAATTCTCTGGGAGTGTTTGTGTGGCCCGAGGCAGGTGGCGGGCCGCGCCAGGCAAACACGCCCAAGGGGAAGGCGTCCGGTCCTCAATCAATAACAATTAGGAGCGTCTCCCTGTTTGCCTCCGTGTGTCGGCCGCGGGACACGGACCCTCCGCCGCCCCCCGCCGAGGCCGCGAGCCCTCCCCGCCCCGCCCCGCCCGTCGCCAAACAGCGGGAGATTGCTAAGAGTGTGTGCCTTGGCGGCTCCAGAAGTTTTTACCGGAGAGGCTGAAGGGAGAGGGGGCTGGGGAGGCTTCCTTGGTGTAAAGAGGGCTGAGGTTGTCCCAATAAAAAGGAGCAATGATTTATTTCAAAACTAATTTTAGGGGCAAGGGAACTGAGGGGATTTTGGGGGGGTGTTACGCCCAAGGCCCTCCCATGGCACCGCCACTTAGTGTGTGTGTGTTATTCTAATACAGGAAGGGGTACGTTTAAATCCCAAAAGCATAATCCCGTTTAGGCTCCCAGAAAACAAAACCGGTCACTGCCTTTGAATTATCCACAAGTCTTTATTATAAGGCGTCGTGGCCCGCTAACACCCAAGGATCCAGCGACTGTTACCGGCACACCTTTTTTGACACTATCGACGAAACGTTTCTGAGCGCCGGACAAGTGACACTGGTGGGCTCGGAACTCCCCTCGCCTCCCCGCCTGACTCATGTGGCCGCGGGCTGTGGTTGAGCTGGACAGTGTCTGAATCAGTCTCCCTATACGGTATACCCGCGGGCTGGACTTCTTATGTGATATATACACTGTTTCTTTCCCTGCACGTTTTTATAACTGGGAAATAGTGAAGACCTTGAGGTAATTGAATTGAGAGAAGTGAAAAAAACGGACTGGAAGACAAGAAGACGAGCTGACACACACACACACACACACCACCCTCCCCTCTGCCACATTCGGTATATTAATTTTCTGATATAGTTTTTCCCTTAAGCAAAGGTCACCATTTACTTACTGACACTACATCTAAATGAGACTATAGTACTTTATTAATAACTCCATATAGATATAAGGATCCATTTACCTTTAGTCTGCATGTTTTGTGCATATAGAGGTTTGACGACTGAGTAGACTCAAGGAAAAGTATAAACGGAGGTGGAAACTGCACTGCTAAGGACGTGTTGTCGAGATGAACGCGGAGGATGCGGGAGAGAAAGTACTTAAAATGTAAATGGAAGGTAGGCGGAAGAGAGGAAGACCAAAGAGGGAATAGGGAGACTGTAACGAAGAGTGTGTTGAAGGAAAGGGCCTGAAGGAAGGGGGAAGGAAGAGGGTCAATAGGAAAACGGGTTGACGGAAAGGACGCCTAGGGCCGATTTGAAGAGGAAAACTTGTGCATAAACGGTCATCTTAAAAACAGGAAAAGCTAAATTGAAGGAACGATTTAAAAACTCTGCTTATGCAACTAAAAATAAAGAGGGTCAATAGGAAAAGGGCTTAACGGAAAGGGACGCGTAGGACCGATTTGAAGAGGAATACAAAGACAGATTTAACAACGCTGGTTTTATAACTACATCGCATTTAGGGGCACAGGGATACACTGAGCGGCTTTCCGGGATTTTAGAACTCGGGAAAGCTGTGATAAGAATGAAGGTAGGCAGCCAGCGACTACCTATCAACGGGAAAAGGTGAATACAAAGACAGATTTAACAACGCTCGTTTTATAACTACATCGCATTTAGCGGCACGGATACACTGCGCGGCTTTCCGGGATTTTAGAAGCCGGGGAAACTGACAAAACCTACCTACCTATCAACGGGAAAAAGTGAATACAAAGATTTAACAACGCTGATTATATAACTACATTGCATTTAGGAGCACGGGGAGGCACACACTGCGCGGCTTTCCGGGATTTTAGAAGCTGGGAAAACGCGTCGTGAAATGTGATAAAAATGAAGGTCGGCAGCCAGCGGGTCCTGACGAGGCGCGGCTCTCATCAGCGACCATCACTATGCGAAAACTTTACCATTTCTGATGAGTGGTATGTAAATGGTGTTGAAAGAGTCCGCGCTTCATTTAATAATGTAAATTTTGGGTAATTCTTTTTCTTCGCCCTCTGATCCCGCCATGTTACGGTTCGCTCCAGCGTGTTCTTAATTCACTGGAGGGGAAAGTTTGATGAAGGGGGAGAGGAAGGAAGGAAGAGAACCCAGTCAGTCTGTCGGAGGAACTTGAGCCTGTATTCTTAAACCCATCGGCACCTCAGTTCGTCTGTTTAAAAAGCCTCACGTAAACGTTGCTGTGTGGTTTCCATGGCTGGTTTTGTGATGCCAGTGATAGTTTTACACGACTTCTGCACCTTTAACGGGAAAAACCACCCATGAAAACCTGCTTAATCTTCGCTGTGGCCTTTGGAAATGGCCAGAAAGGGAGCCCGATACGTTTAAGAATATGGACCCGAGTCAATCTGTTGGGGAAACTTACTCCCTTTAGTAGGTTTAAAGACTCTGGACTGCAGCCAATCCTTCGAAAACGGGCAGTTACAGTTCCCGTCATAGTGATCTGAATTTACGGGAGAAGAAAGTTTGATGGAAGAGGAAGAAAATCTGTGGTGCCCGTCGGGTGACCTCATTCTCCCCTTGTTTAGTTAGACTTTGGACAAACAACTGAAGCACTGATTGGACCAAACCCTGCCAATACAAGCAGTTACATTTGACTTTACATATTCAGAACTCACAAGACGATAGCGTTCGGGGAAAGGATGATGTGTGGAATAGCTTAATCTTGTGTCTCGATATGTTCTGTACAGCAGCCAATCTTTCAAGCAATTAGAGGTCGCCTTAGCGTATCTTATATGATGAAAGGATTAAAAAAAATATAAGCATTGATGTCTGTGTGTGTGTGTGTGTGTGTGTGTGTGTGTGTGTGTGTGTGTGTGTGTGTGTTTAGAAAATTAATGTGGCGGCCGTGGCAGAGATAAGGCGCCGGGGTGCGGGAGAGGCGTGAGAGGGAGCCACGGTTTATGATCTTGGCAGCGGTCTAATGGTGCCGCCGCCTCACCTCAGTCTATTTCCCTGTTTTCCTTAGTTTCATCGCTCTTCACCTCGGTCTATGGTGTGTTACGGGCAGGAAGATAATACAGTTCAGGGCAGTGACTGGACAGGCGGCGGTCATCATGCATAGGGCCTGAGATACTTCCTTATGGTTACTGGTATATTTAGTATCCTCCTTGTGATTCAGATGGCTATAAAGAGACTACAGGTCACTCAGCACACACAGCAGCTTCTGAAAGCCAATAGTAATTCGCCATTTTTCACCCATCATCTAGCCTTCAGTTGAAAATTTCAAGGCTATTAATTAATGATTACATCTCCTTAGCCCCACCCTCATGCACACCTGTATCAAAAGCAAATAAATATTTGTTCATCTTATCCTAGTCCCCAGAAATTCCTGGTTGACCTACTCACCTGCTCACCTCATGGCTTCCTCATCCAAAGGCAGAAACCACACTGAACAGTTGCACCAGTGTCAGAAGATAACCAAAGGAAGTGTAACGGTCCGAATGTGAGTGAGCGAGAGGGTATGCAAGTCAGTGAGTAACAGAGTAAGTGTAAGTGAGTGCGTGAATGAACGAGAGAATGTGAGTAAGTCAGTGAGTGACAGATTAAGTGTGAGCGAGTGGGAGCGTGAATGAGTGATTGAGTGGCTAAGGAATGGAAGTGCGTAAAAGGTTTTGAGAGCGCTGGTCCCGGATGGTAAGGTCTCAGGACAAGTGAACACTCGTTTCGAGGTTTGTGACCAGAAGGGCGTTACTTGTGTGATTAATTATGGAAGGTGGGAGGATTTCTGTGTGAACCACTTGTAAGACAATATTAAGAAACTGGATGGTGATAATGTACTATGGGGGGGGGGGGGCGTGTGTAAGGGTTCAGTAATCTCAAATGAGCGGGAAGACAGGCTCCAAATGATGACACTCAGTAAGGTTGTATATAAACATTTATTTGGTTTCATTTTTTTCAAAGGTTGGCAGAGTACTAAAAATGACTGACAGGCTGTATGCCTCTAATCTAACTAGCTACGGGCACAAGGGAGATTTGGGGAATACTCAATGCTTAGCTCTGGTTGCTGGAGGAGGAGAGGCAGGAGCTAGCGTGAGCGTCGGGCTCGGCAGGGGACGTCCACGATGGGAATGGGCGGTCCTGGTGATGGACAGACGGGCGCCGGTTGGTGCGGAGAGGCGGGCACTCATCGTGATGTAGGGAACAGCTTGGGGCAGTGGTATATCGGCCACCAGGGAAGTGGTAGGACGGCCACCCGGGCAGTCGAGGAGCAGGTTACCCCGCCATACAAGTTCCCATCCTGTAGTCCGTCTCACACAGCAGGCCGTGGGTGGTTTTCGGGGGGCTGAGTGGAGAGATGGACACCTCTCTCATTCAACTCCGCTTTCACGTCTCTTCTCCCGGTTCTTGTTCGGCCAAACCAGCCGCTTCCTTGTCTGCTCTCTGTGGTTTCTCGCTGCCGCCTCTGTCTGCTCTATCCTCACGTCTCCCAAGCTCCTGGCGATCTTCCTCACTGTCTCGTGGGTCTCCTTGCCCTCGCCTTTGCTCCTCGCTAAGCTCCTCCCCCTTCTTCACGTGACTCCCTCTCGGCATTACAATGAAACCCTACCTACCTAACTAACTAGTTATTGGTTTCTTGGGGGGGTTCGAGGCTTTGAGATGAGGGATTTCAGTAACTCTCGTTCATATATTCGCTCATTCGCTCGCCGTGTTATCTTCTCATAACCTTTTACGCACTTACATTCCTTAGCCACCCATTCACTCCCTCACTCATTCACTTTCACTCATTCACGCTCCCACTCGCTCACACTTACTCTGTCACTCACTGACTTACTCACATTCTCTCGTTCATTCACGCACTCGCTTACACTTACTCACTCTGTTACTCACTGACTTGCGTACCCTCTCGCTCACTCACATTCGGACCGTTACAAGAAGATAACACGGTGAGCGAATGAGCGAATATATGAACGAGAGTTACTGAAATCCCTCATCTCAAAGCCTCGAACCCCCAAGAAACCAATAACTAGTTAGTTAGGTAGGTAGGGTTTGATTGTAATGCCGAGAGGGAGTCACGTGAAGAAGGGGGAGGAGCTTAGCGAGGAGCAAAGGCGAGAAGGCGAGGGCAAGGAGACCCAAGGGACAGTGAGGAAGAGCGCCAGGAGCTTGGGAGACGTGAGGGTAGAGCAGACAGAGGCGGCAGCGAGAAACCACAGAGAGCAGACAAGGAAGCGGGCTGGTTTGGCTGAACAAGAACCGGGAGAAGAGACGTGAAAGCGGAGTTGAATGAGAGAGGTGTCCATATCTCCACTCATCCCCCCGAAAACCACCCACGGCCTGCTGTGTGAGACGGACTACAGGATGGGAACTTGTATGGCGGGGTAACCTGCCCCTCGACTGCCCGGGTGGCCGTCCTACCACTCTCCTGGTGGCCGATATACCACTGCCCCAAGCTGCTCCCTACATCACGACGAGTGCCCGCCTCTCCACACCAACCGGCGCCCGTCTGTCCATCACCAGGACCGCCCATTCCCATCGTGGACGTCCCCTGCCGAGCCCGACGCTCACGCCAGCTCCTGCCTCTCCTCCTCCAGCAACCAGAGCTAAGCATTGAGTATTCCCCAAGTCTCCCTTGTGCCAGTAGCTAGTAAGATTAGAGGCATACAGCCTGTCATTCATTTTTAGTACTCTGCTAACCTTTGAAAAAAATGAAACCAAATAAGTCTATATAAACCTTACTGTGTCATCATTTGGAGCCTGTCTTCCCACTCATTTGAGATTACTGAACCCTTACACACGCCCCCCCATAGTACATTATCACCATCCAGTTTCTTAATATTGTCTCAAGTGGTTCACACGGAAGTCCTCCCACCTTCCATAATTAATCACACAACAAATAACGCCCTTCTGGTCACAAACCTCTGAACGAGTGTTCACTTGTCCTGAGGCCTTACCATCCGGGACCAGCGCTCGGGAATGTAGACAACTACCGCGCTACCACATACCATCACCATAGTGGTTGTCAAAAAGGGATGTAGCGACACCCATAAACAAGACAATAGAGATAGAAAGAGAATGCTACAGAAGCACATGTGTATAAGCTGGAAAGTGCAACATGTGTGGCATGACTCGAATTAACCCGGTAGAAGCAGGGATCATGGTTCTTAATGGTCCCTCCAAGCGAGAAAAATCAGATAGTCGCTCTTCACACGAGCCATTTCATAATATATATCAAAGCATTTGTGTTCAGATTATGCATCCTCTATTTTGGGGGTTTATATCATGGCACAAATTTGGCCCGTCGCTGCTAAAAGGTAAAGCCACAAATTTGGCCCATCGCTGCTACCGGGTTAACAAGAGCCATGCGAGAACATTAGTTGGGAAGTTGTGGGACGACTACTTTGGTTTTGTTTTTTTCTAATTTGACAATGGTGTTCATTCTGCTCCATGCTCAATCCCTTTCACTCCCAGATTTCTTTCACTCCTTCCCTCCAGCTTTTACAAACTCCACTACATGAGTGCCTCTTCATTCCATTACCTTCGTGGCTTTATGCTCAGAATCTCTTATTAAATGTCCATACCAAACTATTTTTATATGGTTAGTATTAGTGAATCTATTCCAAGTGTGACTCTGTAAGAGTGTTGGATAAATATCCTGACTTCTAGGGATTTATTTTTATTTTTTTGCTATATATTTCCTTAGGATTTACCCTTTTTATAAAAACTAAGTATTTAAGGCCTAGAATATACAAAAAATCAATCTAAACAACTGTTGCTCTGGTCCTATACTAATCAGGATTTTAACCAACCATTAGTAGTTTAATTTGGTTTTCTATACCAGAATGTCACTTTGTGGTCATTTTTATTGCTCGCCTGTCCAGTGGTCACAAGGTTCATGAAGCAGATGAAGCAACAGTCACTGGTCCAAACTGCCCACCTCACTGCTAATACAAAGCTTCAAGTTACAACAGCAGCTGGCAGTATATAGGCAGCCTTGAGCTGTTCAACATGTGTTTGTGATGAGAAACTATATCAAAGGCACATTACCTTAAAGTTCTTGACCCGTGCTATACAGTTCTTAATCATATAGCAAGCTTTATAATTTATAAAGCCTTATTAATAACTTTACTGAGGCCTAATGCCTCTTGATTAACAATACAGTCTTTAGTGCTGTGTGAAACTTCATGATTTGACAGATTCTTGGGTTACTTCACAACATCCAGCCCATAATGGCATACACTCACTCCCATACTCTGCCTAATGACCTCCTGCATTAGTAACTGTTCTCCTGCCCCTTCCATGCTGAAAATGTGCCTCCATAATATTGTGCCGTCTTTCAGTAGCTAACAGAAACAAAAGGGAGAGGATGGACACACATTGAGCTACAGAAAATATTGTTGCAAGAAGCTAGAGTGAAAAACTGAATTCTGAATTGATGAATTTCCTCATCAATTTCTAAAAGGATATCATGTAATCTTCAATGCCTTTCCTTATGTTTGTCTCGCAGACAAGATGCATTCATTTTCTCCATTCTCCTCCCTCCAAACCATTCAGTGAGTCTGCCGTAACCAGTGGTGGGCACAACTAACTGAAAGCTCATCTTTGCTACCTGGTAATCCAATAACTAAAAAGTTATCCTTGCTAACACTAAACTACGAACTCTCCAAAAAATTTAGAAAAGCTAATGCTACAGCTTCCCGTGCAAGGATTGCTGCCTGTCTCTTAATGTTGGTCTCCTTGGGCTGGTACATACATGATGCACTGTCAGTGCAAGAGGTTAGTGTTCCTCTAATCCCTTGACTTAATGACAAAGTAGTCTTCCAGGCAGGGACACAGATTCTGAGACTCCTGGCCCTCACTCTCCTCAGTCTGAGAAACCTCTGCCTTACCCACAGTTGATACAGGCTCCTCAACAGGCCCAATAACCTAAGTGGAACAAAAATATCTTTCAGTTTCCACAATGATAAGCGCTAACGTATGCTGCTGTTGCAGACACTGTAAGACTACATTATGACGTCTTAAGGGAACTGAACTCAAAAGTGCATAATACAAAATTCTGCTCAGCTGTTGCTGCCTTGACCTATCATGTTCTGTCACATTTGCATGTAGTCAGCCAATAGCGTGCCTGACTGACTGTTGGGGACACACACACAGCTGACAGGAATAAATATGTATGAGTTTTGTTAGTGAATTTCAGTTAGCAAAACTAAATATAGTAGAAGATATTGATCCACTAACACTTTCCAACATTAACAGAAATGCTAAGTTTGCTTCATTAATTAGTGGTTAAAGGAACCGTGCCCACCACTTGCTGTATTTTAAGGTAGCTATGGAGTTAAACACTAACTGCTGGCTACCCCTTTGAGGATCCAAGAGATCCAGTAAGCCTTCTCAGAATCTGTTTTTCACTCTAGCTTCTTGCAGCAATATTTTCTGTAGCTCAATGTGTGTCTATCCTCTCCCTTTGTTTCTTTAAGAATGCTTGAAACCAATGGAGTGGCTTATATTCACACTTTTCTTCCCTAGAATTTTAAAGCTAGTGACACATTAATATTTTCATTCCCTGTTGTGCTGCTAGGGATGGGCTCATGGGTGGGATAGGGCTCTGGTGGGCCTGGGTGATGGCTGGGTGGTGACACAGATGGGTTTTGTTCATGGTTGGGTTCCAGCTGTGCTTCTCGTTCACAAGGGGTGGATGACGGGTTGTTGGTCTCAAACATGTGTGAAGTCTTCTTTTGCTTTGCAGGATTCTGTTGCACCACCTCTGTAAATAAACCGTTAACCAATGTAAATACTGTCCTCAATGGCTCATTAGGTGTGGCAGTATTACTACCTAAGGAATAACTGCTTAACTGAAAAAATTACTCATGGGTAGGTGGTGGCCGAACTGGTAGCGTACTGGACCCACATTCGCCGCGTGATGGACGACGCGGGTTCGAATCCTCACGCTACCGCTCTGATTTTTCAGTCACCGCCGAGTGGCTTAAAACTACCCACATGCTGTCCTGAAGACCACCCATCAACCTGGACTCTAGAGGAAGCCGTCCAAGCGAATCAAGAAAGAGTTCCTGGGGGCAGCATGAGCCAATGCAAGGCGGCGCCACTATAAACACTCGCCTGCGCCAGAACGGGCTGGGACGACCATCAGGCCCCACCTGGAAGAAGCCTTGGGCCGACCATCAGGCCCCACCCGGAAGATGCCTACATGGTCCCCACCCGGAAGATGCCTACCGGCGCAATAGGCAACTTAAAAATAAAAAATAAAAAAAAATAAAAAACCTAGGTCTTGACTCAGAAAATTCATATATGCTTCCTTACTAATGAGACTTTCTATACAACAGAGTGAGGTCATTCTTTGTTGATTTATACCATAAAGTGCTGGCTATCATGAGTTTGAAGATACCCTAACTTACCTAACAAAACGCCGAACAGTTACTCTAGGTCTTGACTCGGAAAATTCATATATGCTTCCTTGCTAAGGAGACTTTCTATACAACAAAGTGAGGTCATTCTTTGTAACATGAGGTTATTCTTTGTTGATTTATACCAAGTTGCTGGCTATCATATGTTAAAAGACACCCCAAACCTAACAAAATCACAAAGTTACCATATGTCTTGACTCAGAAAAATCATATATGCTTCCTTACTGACTGAGTGAGGTCATTCTTTGTTATTTTGTGCCATAATCTGTAACCTATTGTTTGAAGATGCCCTAAACTTAGCTTAATGTTTACCATATGTCTTGACTCAGAAAAATCATCTATTTATCCTTACTAAATGAGACTTTCTATATAACACAGCAAAGGCTTTCTTAATTAATTTATGGTATAGGTGTCTGGATATATGTTTGAAAGTTCCTGAAACTTAAGCTAACTTATTGGAAATAAAAGTTTTATTGCTTAAAACTTTTAATTAATATTGATTTTAACTAGAATTATTTTTTTATTAAAACACACGTGAAAAATTGGAAAATTCCCGAAAATTCCCGGGCCCTGAAAATTCCCATAAACTTTCCTTGTAAAGTTTCTATTTTTCCAGAAACTTTCCCGCCCTTTGCAACCCTACTTATACCTCCAGGAAATGTAGACATTATGCAGGGGGGACACACAATTGGACTGCCGGCCATAGGGTCGTCCACACTGGGGAAGAAGGGCCACTCTGGCTAGCTCTTGTCACATGGCTCATATCCATCCATATCTAAATATCTGTAAGATCAGTATATGTTTACAATGTATATAACTAATTAGTGATTTATGATCTCGAAGAACATGAAAATCCTTTTTCTCATAAGTATGGACTAGTTGACTGATGCAAAGTGAGTAGCTACTTGTCTTTTTGCTGTAAGCTTCACTTAAATAATTTTCTGCCATGGCCACAGAAACATAGCGCCACGGATCTTTTTTCTCTTGCCAGCGTACCTATTAAACAGATGGACGTGTTCTTTGTAGACACTGATCAGCAGCAGCAATGACTCAAGTGGCCAATCATCCTCTGAAAAGACAAATTATAGTACAAAAGTGTGGCAGTAAATCTACAATTACTGCTGCATAATTTTATTTTGGCTGAACATATTGTAAGTGCAAGAGTTAATCAGCATTTTCACTTATAAATGCAACTGCATTGTACATTCTGGAGGCTTTCCTCCGAGTATTTTGCCTTCAAGAAGATAATATCAACATACCCATGGAACTAAACTGACTTTTATAAGTTTAAGTACTGACTAATAGAAATTTTCTCAATACTAAGAGGCTAAAATATCAACCAAGGTTAGCAATGAGACACCAATGCCAGGGTCCCTCCAAGCAGGTGAATTTAACCATTTAAGTAGTTAAGAATTATTCATAAACTAACAGAACCCTACCTTATCCTAATGAACGGTATATCAACTGCCGCTAATAGTGACCTATCACCACAAAAATAGAGTTGAACGGCTGCAAAAATAACAACTTATTGCCTCTTAGATAGGAACCTGTCACCTTCCAATTTGCTGGAGTGGCAAAATTTCTCAACATTCACTGAGCTGCTGCCCAGTGAACAGCCTCTCCATTTTGTGAATATTAACCCAATTAATTTCCTAATTTTATATTACCGAACACTGATGTCTTCATCCTCACCTTGTGATGGATGTAATGCCATTTTAATGTGTTGCCAGTCTGGATAGCAATGTGTGTGTGCATGACTGTTGTTGATGTGTAGATGTGCCCCTCAGCCCGTCGAGTTACCGGGACTTCTGCAGGAAGGTCTGTGTACACTTGAGGGCGTGGAGGGCAGTGTTGGGGCTGAGGGTGTCGCCGCCCAGCAGTCCTCTGGCGTTGGCTTGTGGATGCTGTGCCTGGCAAGGGATGCTTTGAGCCTGGTGCGGAGGGAGAGGCGTCTTGGGCAGCGAAGCAGGAAGTGTTCTGGTGTGTGGGGCACCATGGCCAGTGTGGGGCCGAGCCATGGTGAGTTGCTGTGGTGGGCGTTGAGGCGTCTGTGACCCATGCTCAGGCGGGTGATGTCTGTGTCCTTCTTCTTTAACGTTTGTTGTTGTTGGGTGTTTTCATGGGGCTAATTCTTTAACGTTTGAGGGGGTGGTTAGGCCAGGCCCTGTGTGGATAAATCTTGATGTAAACAAATTTTGGTCTTGGTCTGGGTTGTGCTCTACGACTACGCCAAGGGAGTGGTTTAGACTGCAATCCCCTCCTGTCAACAACTTTAAGTAATATAGCGTGACATTCATCCAGGGTCCCTCTCTCGCCCTGTGTCTGGTCCCACACGACCCTTCCGTGAACGTGATACCTTCGTGCGAAAAATAAACGTAGTTTGGTTGAAACAAACAGGGCAAGCATACTATGATCAGACTTTGTTATTAAATTTAAATCGACCTTTGTAGGGACCCGAAAATTCTCGGATTGGACTTGAAATACGGCCCATATGATATCAATCACTTCGTTTAATTCATCCACATCTGATAAACAATTTCAACCATGTTTCTACCTTAATTAAATTAAACAATGTTAGGGCGCTAGGGACTAACAATAAAAACAAAGCCAGCCTTTTCTTAAAAGTATAATATTTATATAAAATATGATATATACATCATATACAACGAAGTACACATGCACTGCCACGGGACCCGCCCGCGGACATTATTAACAAGAAAACAACACAAACAGAAGGACAATCACTCACAAACAAAGCAACAACAACACTTGGTAGACGTCAACCTGAGAGTTGGTTATGGTGGTCAGCGATTGTTCCAGACAGCGGAGTTACTGGCTAGCGTAAGGAACCCGAGGTGGTGGTTATGGACACACTGGTTGGGAGGGTTGTTATCACTTTAGGGGCGTTGCCCAACCGTAGTCACCGGGACTCGCTCTTGCGTCAGTCAGGTGGAGAGGCGTAGTGAGAATGCTGTGCCAAGACACCTCTCACACTGTACAGAAAATGTCCCACGGAAAGTTTCGCCACCACCGCCACTGCCACCCGCGTCACTTGTCACCATCACTGTCGAGAGTTTCACAAGAACAACAGCTATGTAGTGAAGTGCCGCGGCTATTTTCCGGAGGCTCGCTGCATGGACCTCGCCAGCGTATAACATGTTGGGCTAAAATCTTAACCCTTCCATATATCAGACGAAATGTTTGGTAATGCTTTGATACATGTCTTAACTGTAGTATCTGAGTCAAATTAACGATCATGCACCCATGCCTGCAATAATCACGATAAGATTAGACATTATCACAGTATTAGGAAAATGACACTCGCAGCGGCCAGTCAGCGTCCAGCCGTGACGAGCCACTTGTCTGTCCTTACACACGAAGCATTCAACCATGATATTCTTGTTTTCCTTCATATTTTCCACTTGCGAACACTTCAAGCGGCCATTCAGAGCTCAGGCATAATCAGCCACTTGTGTATTCTTCTCTATCTTCTTGTTTTCATTCCTAGCGGCCAATCAGTACCCAGCCATGATCAACCAATTGTATATTCGTCTCTCCCTTCTTTATTTTTCATTCCAGGCGGCCATTCAGCACCCAGTCGTGATCAGCCACTCGCTTAGTCTTGTCTTCTTTCTTTTTTCATTCCTAGCGGCCATTCAGCGCCTGTAACGTGATCAGCCACTTGTTTGTTCTGGGCCGTGAGCGTCAAGGCTGCCGCTCAGGTGCTGGCAGCCCACGATATCCAGTCAGACGTGTACGACACCTTGTGGTAGATACCTGCGTGGGAGAGAAGGGGAAGATGCTGTGAATGTCTGTTTTGTTGGCTCCCAGAAGAACGATTGCGGGAGGCAGCCATCGTGAAATCGCCATCTTATCATCATCAATATCATCATTTTCATTATTATTGTTATTATTATTATTATTATTATTATTATTATTATTATTATTATTATTATTATTATTATTATTATTTTTAGTCTATCATTATCATTATTTGTGTTACCATAGGCGTACGAGCCGGGGGGGCTGGGGGGCTGCAGATATTTCGGGGAGAGTAGCCATCGTAACAGTCTAACATTTATTTTTTTACAGGCAAAACATTATTCGGGCAAACAGACATTTTTCGGGCAAACAAGAGTTCAGCCCCTCTCAGATGAGAAGGCTCCCGTACGCCTGTGGTTATTACTATACTTTTTGACACACACACACACACACACACACACACACACACACACACACACACACACACACACACACACACACACACACACACACACATTCCACCCCATTTTCTTCCCCTCCACTACGAACCCCTTCACCCCCACACACAGTACCCCCTTCCTTCCCTTCCACCACTACAATCTCTCACCTGGCTGCTTGTTCTGGGCGCAGGAGTAGCCCGCCGAGACGATGCCAGCCAGGAACCATCGGCCGCTCTCCTGTATCATGAGCGGCCCGCCGGAGTCGCCCTGGCAGGAGTCCTTGCCCCCGTCACTGTACCTGCGCGGCGGGACGACAGGCTTAGATTATCCTCCGGCACGCAGGTATGTGGTTATGATTGCCAATGTTCGCGTTACTGCAACTGCTACTACTACTGCTACCAATTATTATTATTATTACTAATTATTATTATTATTATTATTATTATTATTATTATTATTATTATTATTATTATTATTATTATTGTTTTACCTCTTGCACTAGCATCAGAACCATTACCATCATAAGTAGTAATATCAGCAGTAGTAGTAAAAAAAAAGTAATATTAGAATGTTACGAGATTAATAATATATGCCTGAGCTCCGTGATCACAAAACGCCGCTCTATATGAATCCCCCAAGACGTGTGTGCATAGCAGTGCTAAGATGAGGTGAAGAAGACCTCGCCGAATGAAGATCACGTATTATAATACCGAGATCTGATACACACACACAAAAAAATACCCTTTAAGTGTCATTTTTTTCGCGAAGTGTACTACCACGTACGTATTTTATGTCTATTGCTGCTCTAGCTCGAGTGATAGATAGGTACAGAAAGAGAAGGAAAGAGACCGAGACAGAGAGCGCTCACTCACCCGGCACACATCATCTCGTCGTAGATTATAACGTTGATGCCTTTCTGCCGGTGCCAGTCCTCGCACAGCCGCGAGTCGAGGATGGGCACGTCCACCACCTGCAAGGTCTTGGGACGGAGCCGTGAGCCTGGAAGAGTAGGGAGGGTGAGGCAGGGTCGTAGAGAAAGAAGAGGAGGAAAAGATAGAAAGCGAGGGGATTCAGGAGAAGGAAAGCGTGGCGGCGTGGTGGGGAGGAGGAGGAGGCAGGGCCGTAGAAAAGGAAGAGGAAGAGGAGCTAGGAGGTAGGAGGGCATAGAGTGAAGCAGGGCAGTAGAAGAGGAAAAGGAGTCAGGAGGATGTGGATGAGACAGGAGGTAGAAGGCACTTGAGCATAGATAAGAAGGGAAGCATAAGAGTGTGAGGCTGTGACATAACTAATGGAGGTGAGTCGTTCTTACCAGACTGCAGGGCGCCCCAGCCAGCCGCCCACCCGTAGCTGCCAAGCCAGTCCGTGCCCTTCTCGGGGAGGCAGATCGGCTGGACGTGAGGCTGGTAGTGGACGGGTTGGTCGAGGGTGATCACTGCAACGTCGTATCGGTCAGCTTGGGGCGTGAACTTAAAATTCGGGTGAACCTGAAAGAATGGGAGGGTCAGGGGGTGTATATAAGTAAAAAGGAGAGCAGTGAAGTAAATAAAGTGGGTTATTAAAGTAAAGGAAATAATCTAGGGTGTTGGACGAGTCATGGAGATGCCTCAAGGGATGTAAAGGGACGTTAACTTAAAATTCGGATGTACGGTAGAGGATGGGAGAGTCAGGGGTTGCATATACTTGAAAAAGGGATACATTGGGGTCTAGAAAGTGGCATTTTAAGGGAAAGGAAAGGACTTGGGATGTGGAACGAGTCATGGAGGTGTAGAGAGTGAATAAAAAAAAAGGTACTAACATTAAATTCGGCTGGATAGAAACGGATTGAAAGAATGGCGCTTGGTGGATGGATTGGTGCATAGGGAAAGTCTTGGTAGATCAATTGGTAGGTAGGAGAAGGCTTGGTAGGTTGACCGATGAATAGGGAAAGGCTTGTTGAATGGACTAGTGGATAGTTATAGATGGGAATAGCCTAGAATGAGGGTTGAGTGACGTCGAGGAGAGGTAATGCAGAACTGAAGACGATGAAAACTTTGGAGTATAAATAAAAAGAGGTAGAAACTCACTTTGATGTCTGTAGCGCCGAACACGAGAGGGTGGAGAGGCTCGCGTTCAGAGTTGAGCACGTAGTCGCCGAGGGTGACACGAATCTGGTGAGGCCGTGCCCTGAGAGAGACAGAAAAATTGAGAAACTGAGGCAGAGAGAGAGGAAGGACGAAGCTGTACGGCGATCGCTGTGTTAAGACGGACGGGACGGAGGACGGACGAAGCCTCATAGTCGAGACGGGCGGACATAAATCTTTTGTTGACATGGATGTTTCTTAATATTAATTCGTAATCACTATAGTTCGTGCACTCCCCCACCTCCACGTCAGCCGGCGCCTAGACTTTCTACTCACTACCTGTCCTGCTAGCGACGAGAAAGGCCGA
Source organism: Eriocheir sinensis (assembly GCF_024679095.1). Lineage (NCBI taxonomy): Eukaryota > Metazoa > Arthropoda > Malacostraca > Decapoda > Varunidae > Eriocheir > Eriocheir sinensis. The sequence continues at coordinate 509,249 of NC_066548.1, forward strand.
GGAAAAGAAAGCTTGGCGCGGGTAACGACACTCACCGGCACACAGGCTTGGTTGTATTATCCTTGTGTTAACCTGAGCCACGTAAAAAGTTGTCCCGACCTCGCTAACCTTTCATTGCTTTGTATATTCATAGCTTGGTGTTCTCTCCTCTCCACTGCACACACACACATACACACCACACCACCACCACCACCACCACTACACCACACCACACCACACGCAATATAGTGGAGCGGTTAGCACGCTCGCCTCACAACGGAGAGGTCCCGGGTTCGATTCCAGGGCGGAGTGGAGACGGACGGACAGTCTCCTTTAATCCGTGCCCTGCCCGTGTCCACCCAGCGGTGAATGGGTACCGGATGTCTGTCAGGGGTTGTGTTCCGCCTCCCGCGTGTGAAGTGAGGTTTCAGCCGTTCTCAAAGATCCGTCAGATGACCTCCAAGCTTATTCGGAAAGAGTTTTAGGTTGCTAGTGGCTCGGTCTGGGTGGCAGGGTTGACCTGACGTGTAAAGCTACCTTGGATATACGCTGCGAGGAGACGGTTCCCGTGATGATGATGTCGTGGGTAGGAGTCGTATGCGAGTCTCGGCCGTCGTGATAACTACTATACGGAAAAAAACGAGCAAAGAAAGGAAGTAAAGAAGACTAAGAAAGAGGAGCTTATTTGATGGTTCTTTCATTGAACGCTTCATGAATATACTGCGTTCTTTACAGCCAGGCGGGGAAAAGATATATATTTACATTTTATTTTCCCCGGGTCACGAAACTACATATATCTTTTAATCGTGATCTGTAAAATTAAGCCAACTTTCACTGTTATAGCCAAGCGAATTAACCTTTTATTTACCGAACCGTACGGCTCAAATACACATTCTTTCAGGAGTCACACCGGTGAATCATCACTTTTTCTTTTTCCCGAGTCATGACTTGTTAATTTTTTGTGTATCAGCGGGGGGTCTGCCGGCGCCTCGACCCTGGACGCTTGGCTCGGACAGGCACGGCCCAACTTTCTCTAATCTGGGCGGGTGAGGTTGGGCGGGGCAGGGAGGGACGGGTTAAGAGCTAAGGGTCATGTTCTTGAACACCTCGGGGTCAAAGCAGACATATTTGACAAGGTTTTCGTAGGAGCTTTGTGCATTTCCAGGAGTAGTTTTATGATCCTAGAGGTAGTTTGGCCCTTCTTTTGTATCATGAACCTAAAAAAACACTCATGAGAACCCGACTGATCTTCTTTGTTGACTTTGGAATAGTTTATGTGAGGGGGGAAAGCGTCTGACATTCTATCCGACCTAAGACTTTACTCTCAGACGCGTCGGGTTGTCACTATCAATATCTTTCCGGGTTATGGAGAAGATTAGTCAAGTTCTTATGAGTGTGTTTCCCTTTTAAGGCGTATATAGAAAGTAGAAACCTCCGAAAACTACCGCTAGGCTCATGAAGCAACCATTCTACAACCTGCAGGAGAGCCTTTCCAAATAGGGGTCCATAGGCTCAGGTCGATATTCTCAGACGCTTCCACTCCTCACATCAACCATTTCCAAAGGCTGAGAAAGAAATCAGTCGGGTTCTAATGAGTGTTTTTAGGTTCATGGTACAGAAAAAGAGTCACACTACCAGAAGGGTCATAAAGCTACCCCTTGAAATGCCCAAACTCCCACGAAAGCCTTGTCAAACATGTGTGCTTGGGCGCCGGAAGGTTTCAGAATATGAACCTTAGACTGGACAAGGGTGGGCGGTGCTGGGTTGCGTTGGCTTACCTGGCGACGCAGTGCCCGGCGGTGACCACGTGGTACTCGTTGATGAGGGACCCGCCACAGCGACTCGTCCCGATCTGGATGTAGGCCTAGGGGGCACGGGGAGGTCAGGGGAGGGGGGCGGGGAAGGGAAGGGAAGTGGAAAAAATAAATTGAGGAGAATCTGGTGGTGCGTTGCGGTGCAGGAAGTAAAGTTTTGTCACGGTAAGGTTTAAGTTTGTCACGGATATGCTTAGGTAGGTAAATATAAAGTTGTCCTAGTACTCTATCCCTCACCAGGTTGTCTAGGAACTGTCATGCAGCCTTGTGCCTCTGAGCTACACTAGATAATGCTGAAGAGTACTGTCAACAAGAGGAATACTAATACAGTTGATCCCAAGTAAACTAGTCCATGATATAATAAAGTTAATGCTGTCCTCTTTTAGCAATGGTGAAGGGTATTGTTAGGGAGAATATCACAGTCAGCAAGTGATTGGTTTAAGGAATCCCTGCATTAGTCTAGCTCTAGTAAATAAAGGCAAAGATGAGGTTATCAAAATAGGTTCCCTTCGTGTAGACTCAAAACCTTGCCAAGACCCACAAAGATAATAAACAAACTCGGTCCACAACTATAAAAAAAAGTCCACTGATTAAAAACTGAGCTAAAGAAGAAGGAATAACAATAGCAATCATTCTTCTCTATGACTGACAGTTCAATTAAGTCACACCATCATCTTCCCAGTCCACTATGTCCGTATTATATGTAGTAAGTCATATACAAGTCTGGCGGGTCCTCAGACTAAGTAAAAGAGAGAATACACAATAACAGTACTATGTAACTCTTCTCTAGGGCTAAAAGTTCACTAAGTAACACCAGAATTCCATTAAGAGGCACACCACCAGTTAGTTCGTTCTCTCAGTTCAAGTTTGCACGCATTGTAAGCTCTCGTGTCCCTGGCTAGCGGGTCCTCAGGTCAGGGTGAAGGGAGGTGCATGTCGGCTCGGCTGGTCCATGTCTGTCTGCTGCCTCTCAGTCCTCAGCTGCCGGCGGTCTAGAGAGTGTCTTATAGCGAGTCATAGCAGTGCACAATGATGTAAGGGGAAGGAATGCTTGAAGGTGCTCTCTCATTCTCTCATTCACTCTTATCTTATTCTCTCTCTCATTCTCTCAACAACAACAACAAAGATTAAATACATTAGGTTATTTGCTAGTCTTAGTCAGTCACTCTACATCATCATCATCATTGTTAGCATTCTTAATCTCTCGTTGGGTTTCAGGGTTCATTGTATCAGTCTTAGATAGATGATGGATTTAGTCAACTAGTAATGCTCTTTTGGTTTAAAATAGCAGTAGTATCCGTTAGGTTAAGTCAAATCAGCCACACATGAGAAATACAACAGAAAACACAGTCAGTATAGCACAGTATAATCAAATGAGCAGCCTAGGTAACTGGAATCAAGTTAGAGGCGTAAGATAAATTGATAGGCGGTGCAGAACTAGCTTAAGGGTAATATGGAATGTGCCAAGAAGTGAAGGTCAGTTTAGGGAGCAGCGGGGAAGGGCGTGACACAGGGAGACACTCACCTGCCACGGAAAGGAGCCAAAGCCAGCCTCCGTCCCGCCCACGATCCTTCGCTGGGCGGTGAGGCGACTGCTGACACTGAGACCGCAGCCTGCCAGGGAGAGGGAGAGGCGTGAGGGGTGTGAGAGGAAGAAGGGATGGAGGGAGAGAAGAAGGGAGGTGGGGTAAGGCTAGCAAAATGTAGGAAAGGAGAAATGGCAAGGTGGATGGGATTTGTCGTGTCCCCTAAGCGTGTGAGGAGAAAAAGTAGGCAAAAAATGGGATGGGGTGTTGTCTTCTAGTCGAACCTTGGTCGTTCCTGATGGGTCCGTAGTCGACGGGGATGAGGCCGATGCTGTCGTCTCGGTACGTCTGGTGTCCTCGCTGTCCCCGCTGGTTGGGTCTCGAGCAGCAGGCAAAGAGGAAGCCGCCGCAGCCCCCGTCTATGAGGCCGCCGCCGAGCCAGCACATGAGGAAGAACTCGCAGGTGCCCGTGTAGCACAGCGTCGGGTCGCCCAAGAAGATCCGTCTGGTGGCAACTGAGAGCCCTGTTCGGGATATGCACTGGTTAGAACTACTACCAACGCCACTACAAAGTCTCCACCAGTAAAACCATCTGCCTCATAGGGCCATAGTTGTTTTGTGGCCACTGAAAGCCCTGTTTTGGGGAGGAACATGCGTGACTACCACGAAAGCATCCACAAAAGCCAATTGATGTTATTCCTAGATGGGCCTCTTTTCCTCGAGTGGCTTTAATCCTCCCAGATACTGATGGTGTTCCTTATGATAGACGTACCCTTACCCATACTCAAAAAGTGGACAGCGAACTTACACCCTTTGGCAGATAAATAGACAAGATGGCAGTGAAACATATGCGAGTTTTAGAGAAGAAGAAACAACGAATTATGCCTACAATAATAAACAAGAAAAAAACACACAAAAGGGAGTCCGTTTCAAAGGCCATCTCTCCGATCCTCAACTGAACTCAGAGGATAAACGACAATGCACCTAGATTTCTATTTATTTATATGCTACCTACCGGAGGATGGCGGCGGCGCCCCCCTGTGTGGAGCCGTGGTGCGAGTGTTGCGACCCAGCGGGAGGGCCTTGGGTCGATCCTCAGGTCCGCCGGGGCCCTGAAGATCGCCGCCAAGCCTCAGGTCAGCCTCCAGTTGCGCCACGCCCGACCCCGCTAGCCCCAGCCGCTCCGCTATCTGCGTGGCTTGCAGGGCGTCAAGGCTGAACCTGTGTGAAGGAACGCTTAATAATGATCCTGATATTTTTTTTACAGCAAGGGAGGCATCTCAAGGACCCCAAAACACAAACATCAACAAAAACATCCCCGCTATACGCCGCTCCGACAAAACAAGAAAAAAAGAAGATAGGGCAGGAGAAAGGTTACTTCCGAGTGGAGAAGTGTCTTGATACTCTCCTCTTGAAAAAATGATATAATAAGTAATTCTTGGGGTTTCATGGTTCGTGCCAAGCGCCAGGGAGATTATGGTATAGTAATTGTCTGATGTCTGGCGATACGGTACACTCAATATGCTACTGTGCTGTGTTGAGGCTAAACCCGTATGTAGGATAATAACAGAACAGTAATGATAATAATAAGTAATTCTCGGGGTTTCATGATTCGTGCCAAGCGCCAGGGAGACGCGAAGTTTAAAGCGGATAAATTAAGAATTAACAGGGACATACACAAAATTGGTTTACTAACAGTTAGGTGGTGGGTGGAGTGGAATAGGCTTAGCGCAGTCATGTGGTGAGTGAGTGCCAATGTCACATTCAAAAAAAAACTAGAATATTCATGGATGGGGATATTAGGTTTAGGGTGGGGTACGGGACACGGGAGCTTAAGGTCAAGTTTCAGGCTGCCTACAGGCCTCTGGGCCTCTTGTGCGTTCCTGCGTTCTTATGGTATAGTAATTGTCTGATGTCTGGCGATACGGTACACTCAATATGCTACTGTGCTGTGTTGAGGCTAAACCCGTGTGGAGGATAATAACAAAATAGTAATGATAACAATAAGTAATTCTCGGGGTTTCATGATTCGTGTCAAGCGCCAGGGAGATTATGGTAGTAATTGTTTGACGTGTGACGATACGGTACACTCGACATGCTACCGTTCTGTGTAACCCATAATCACCAGACCGCACGCCATACCATGCCTTGTTAGTAGAGTACGGCGGGGCGAGGCGCGGCCCAAACAATGGTGTATATGGGCGCAACTCTTTTAGGCACATGTTCCCTTCCACCGTGACACCCACGAGCCCTCAGCGTGAAACAAAGCGTCTCTGTGTTGAAGGTGGCGAGGCAGCTTATTAGGTCTTCCAGGTGTTGGTGGCTTTCATCCCTGAGTGACTACTGTCTTCCACCATCACCACCACCACCGGGTGGCTGATTCACGACAGCTGTGTGTGTATATGATCAAGGGTTCTGTGGAGTCTTGTTTTCTCTTGTTTGCTCTCATTCTTGTTTGCGTTTTAGTCTGTTCTGTCTTGTTTTTGGATTATTCTTGTTCTTCTCCTTTTTCTTTACGATATTTTATCTTTAGAAATGTTATCAAGTGTTTCTGGCATTGGTTAGGTCCCACCTTGACTATATTGTTCGATGTTGGTACCCTTATAGAAAATATATCTATCTATCCATCTATCTATCTATCTATCTATCTATCTATTAATCCATCTCACCGCGTCAGTATGCTGTTGTACTCCTGCGGGGAGATGGTCGCCTGCTCGTCGCCGCCGGTGAGGGCGATGCGCGTCTGGTTGAGCTGCTCGATGATGGCGTCCACCTTGGAGGTCTGGTAGAAGGGGTCGTCCGAGAGGTCGGGCAGGGACACGGGCGTGAGGCCTCGGTGCAGGGAGGGAGGAATAAAGCCAAGGTCCTCCTCCTCGCTGGTGGCATCTAGGTCCTCTGCCCAGTCGTCTACAACCGTGGGCGTGATGTCGCGTTGTAAGACTAGCTCCGAGGGGCGGCGGCGGGGGGCAGCAGACGGCGGCGGCGGCGAGAGGGAGGATGGTGGCGGTGATGGCGGCGGCGGCGTGAGTGAGGTGGACGGTGTGAGCGGCAGTGCGAGGTCCTGAAGGTCTAGAGTCCTGGCGTTGCGGCGCTGCGGCCCCGGCAGAGCCTCGTGGTAGGGGGCGTCCCGCACGGCGCCCCACCGGCCCGCGGGGGGCGGCGGCTGCGGAGCGTGGGCAATGGCGGCCCAGGGCGCCAGCAGCAGCAGCAGCAGCGCCAGATGTGCTGCCTGACCCATGGCGGCCTGGCTCCCGCACGTCTGAAACAACACCTCGATTACCACTGTGTGTGTGTGTGTGTGTGTGTGTGTGTGTGTGTGTGTGTGTGTGTGTGTGTGTGTGTGTGTGTGTGTGTGTGTGCACGAGCACACACGTGGTGCGTGAGGGCTTGGGAGCGTAAATTCAATTACTGGGAAAATTGGCCAAGTTTCCTGTGGAAATTATTCTTTGCTGACAATAACAATGACGCACAGATGTTGACACTGATTGGAGAGTTCCTTAATAAAGGCAGACTCCGCGAATTTATGGTGGTTGGGGACGTTTTTGTGATGAGGAAACGTCAAGGCAGGAGACTTGTGTGGTAAAGTACCTTGTCTTTAGACGATGCTCTTGAAACGACCGCTCTAGGGTCGTGGTGGGACTCACCATGTTACGAGTGCGTCGCTGGAGGCTGCATTGACCTGAAAAAAAAAAAAACCGTACTGATAAGCAAGGACCGAGCAACACGTTGACAATATTTGGCTGAGGAACTGAGCTTTAACCTATCAAGGGAGCAAGGCATATAACAGGAAGAGTAATAGATTGTGTACACACATGAGACGGCAAAAGCGGCGAGACATAGACTTTGGCACAGTGGCACAGTGACAAATGACTTTTAAGAGACAGATCATGCTGAAACACTGAGTGGGCATAAGAGGAATACATGTAACTCTTTTGAACTAGAACAAGACTATCAGTGAAGAGAGCACATTGTAAGGTTAGAGGCAAACTTGAAAAGAGAAAAAAACAAACTGTGCAAGATGGAAAGTAGGCGTGGTGTGCCTTTGTTGTGACACTCACGGGTGACGACGGCGGTGTCCGGGGGCGGCAGGCAGGCAGGTGGAGGTGTGGAAGGGACAGGACGGGACGGGACGGGACGGGACGGGACGGAGAGGGAAGCAAGGCACACGATGAGACCTGCAACGAATATGATACATGAAGATAGCTCTTTCCCTTCTTCTCCTTCTCCTCCTCATCACCATTATTTTCATTATCATGACTCCCGCAGGCTGGTAATTAGTTACGGTATCAGTTATGGTAAAGTGGTAACCCGGTTCTTCGTCTATCACTATATACTCCAAAGCCTCTCCTCTTCCTTGGCTTTGATATACCAAGTTTCTAGGGTGCAAACCAGCGCTCTGAGGAACCGTGGTGTGCATCAGACAGGGACAAGGGTCTTTCGTAGGCTTTTTGGGCATTTCCATGGCTAGTTTTATAACTCTTTTGTACCATGAACCTAAAATAACACTCGTTAGAATCCGACTGATCTTCTATTCGACCTTTGGATGCGAGGGGTGGAAGCTTCTGAGAATACCAACCTAAGCTACACGAGGTGGGCGGGGTCTAGCGCCTCCTCACTTTCTTCGGGGTGGTCGCAGAGGAAAGCTGTATATCTAAAACCAGCATCGCCAGGGTCCGTGTATACATGACCATCTACGGAGCGAAAGTGACAGCGATGGTGGTGGTGATGGTGGCGCACTGCCTGAGAATAACCGATGGCTGCGTTTGTTGAATATTGTTATGTATTACTCGTCAGCAGCAGTCCTTCCTCCTCCATGGGTGAAAGTGCCGTGCCGCCCTATGCGTTGCGCTCTGCTTACGTGATTGCTACCGGAGTCTGTTGGTGGTGGGAACGTGACTCCTTTGTATTTGTTTTTCTTTCTTTTCTGCTGTCC